>NW_026652279.1:57163811-57315499 GCF_009828535.3 Hylobates moloch | reverse complement strand
TTTCTTTCTTTCTTTCTTTCTTTTTTCTTTCTTTCTCTTTCTTTCTTCTTTCTTTTTTTTTGACAGAGTCTCGCTCTGTTGCCAGACTGGAGTGCAGTGGCACGATCTCAGCTCACTGCAACCTCCGACTCCCTGGTTCAAGCGATTCTCCTACCTCAGCCTCCCAAGTAGCTGGGATTACAGGCACGTGCCACCATGCCCAACTAATTTTGTATTTTTGGTAGAGAAGGGGTTTCACCATGTTGTCCAGGAGAGTCTCGATCTCTTGACCTTGTGATCCACCTGCCTCGGCCTCCCAAATATCCCTTTTACAGTTATAGTCTTATGTAATAGGACTTGATAAAAGGAGAAAGAGGAAAAGGAGGAGGAGAAAAAGATGAAAACTACCAGCAATCTTTATATACAAGAATCAGAATGTAATTGAAGTATTATTATCTACATCTTAATCATTAATTTTCACCTTAAGTGCATTCTTCTAAAATTGATTATTAGTAGCTAAGTTTAAAATCTGCTTCCTTGATTTTCCTTTGTGTGAACTGATTATTAGGAAATTATGCTCTTGAGAAAAACTATATTTTTAATCAGAATTTGTTAAAGTTACAAAAAGGTTTCAGTCTGTGCATTACTTTTAATGCGAAATACACACATGTATAATTTTATGATTTATATACTTCTATAAAAATATTTATCTCTACAGCTTTTCACATTTTTTGTGCTGAAATTAAAAAGAAAATTAAACTGTCCTGGGCATGATCCATGTTTGCCTGAGGAATCATTTGGATCCAAGCCAATTAGGAAAATAATAGACAAATTATCTGTTTATATCTTCTCTCATCACAGTCAACTCTCTGATCCAAACAAGTTATAAAATTTTCCTTGGATTCTAGATTTCTAATGAGACCGTTTTTGTTCTTGAGGAAACATCAAAATCACTATTGATAGGTAGTAAATCCCCTCCAACCATGAAGAAACAAGAGTTATGGAAAAGGGCAATTACCACAGAGTCACTACATGCTGCGCATACAACCGTTAGAGAAAAATAAATGCAAATGAATTTAGAATAACAGATAGTACACATTAATTCCTGCTTTCAGTGAACAATCAGTTGCCAAAAATCTTTTTTTTTATTATTATTATACTTTAGGTTTTAGGGTACATGTGCACAATGTGCAGGTTTGTTACGTATGTATCCATGTGCCATGTTGTTTTGCTGCACCCATTAACTCGTCATTTAGCATTAGGTATATCTCCTAATGTTGTCCCTCCCCCCGACCCCAAAAATCTTATTCTAAGGATCTATATAGACTTTAGACCGCAATTTCTGATTAGAGTTCACAAATAAAATGTTAGAAAAACATAATCTTCTTAACAAACTACATTAAAATTCCCCTAAAATTGTTAAAACAAAATAGAGCTTTATTCTACTTACTTTCAGGAACTCAGATTTTCTAATTTATATTACCACTGAAGCTCAGTTTGAATGACCTTCTTATATATTCTGACTAAATCACAAAGATATGCTATAGCAAAAACACAACCTCTTCACGTCTCTCTTTATATATACACACACACACATACACACACATATATGTACATGTATATAATTGTATATATGTGTATGTAATTTGGCATTTTTGATTAAAATATACTCACTCTTTTCTAATACCAACCCTAGTTCTATGTCTTCTTCTACACTATTAAAAAGATTCTCAACTCTGATCTTGTATCTTTATAACAGTTGAGGTATGTTATATAATTAACCTAGAGGTCAAAACCTTTTATTAGAGATACAAGTATGTCCTCATTCACACCCTACATCTTCTAATTTTATTCTAGTGCTGACTTTGGTTTTTAATATCTAGTCCTAGGTGGCTTCATTTTATTAAACTATTCAAAAGGAAATAGAAATGAGTACATGATTAAAAGAACCTATAAAGTAATATCAGTCAAAAAGCAGTAGAGTGAATTATCAAGAAAAAAAAAAAAAGACAGCATGCATATTCCAACACTTTCATTTGAGAAACTAGAAGAATTTCCAAGAACTTCATCACAGGGAATTATAACACCTGGACTGCAAATGGCAGAAATTGCAGCAAAGAAGGTGCAATGAATATCTCCCAAAATTCATATGTTGAAACTTAATTCTTATTATGGTGATATTAAGAGGCAGGGCCTTTCAGAAGTGATTAAGAAACCTCATGAATGGGTTAGTGCCTTATAAAAGAGTTAGAGAAACCTAGCTAGGCCCTTTTTGCTTTTCTGCTCTTCCACCATGTGAGGACACAGTGCTTGCTGCTTGTGTCATGTGAAGGTGCAGCAAGAAGGCCCTCACAAGACATCAAATGTTGACACCTTAAGATGGTACTTCCAAGCCTCCAGAAACTTAAGAAATTTCTATTATTTATAAATTACCCAGTCTCCACTATTATGTTATAGCAGCACAAACAGACTGAGACAGAAGGTATCTAAATCTTATACAATGTAACATCATATTCTCTGAAATTCCACTTACAATCAGTAGCAAAATGTAACTTATTCTTTTTCATTTTAAGTTTGGGGTACAGATGCAGGTTTGTTAAATAGGTAAACTTGGGTCATGGGGGTTTGTTGTACAGATTATTTTGTCACCAAGGTATTAAGCTTAGTACCCATTAGCTATTTGTCCTGATCCTCTCCCACCTTCCATCCTTCACCTTCAGATAGGACTTAGAGTCAGTTGTTCCCTTCTATGTGTCCACGTGTTCTAATCAGTTAGCTCCCACTTGTAAGTGAGACTATTTGGTTTTCTGTTCCTGTGTTAGTTTGCTAATGGCCTTTAGCTCCATCTGTGTTCCTGCAAAGGACATGATCTCATTCTTTTCCACGGCTGCATCGCATTCTGTGGTGTATATGTACCATTTATCCAGTCTATTACTGATGGGCACTTAGGTTGAGTCTATGTCTTTACTATTGTGAATAGTGCTGCAGTGACATATGCATGCATGTGTCTTTTTAATAGAACAATTTATATCCTTGGGCCAGGCACGGTGGCTCACGTCTGTAATTCCAGCACTTTGGGAGGCCGAGGTGGGCAGATCACGAGGTCAGGAGTTTGAGACCAGCCTGGTCAATATGGTGAAACCCCATCTGTACTAAAAAAAATACAAAAATTAGCCAGGCGTGGTGGTGCACACTTGTAGTCCCGGCTACTCGGGAGGCTGAGGCAGGAGAATTGCTGGAACCCAGGAGGCAGAGGTTGTAGTGAGCTGAAATCATGCCACTGCACTCCAGTCTGGTGGCAGAATGAGACTCCATCTCAAAAACAAAAAAAGAAAGAAAATATATATTTTCTTGGGTATATACCCAGTAATGGGATTGCTGGGTCGAATGGTATTTCTGATTGTAGGTCTTTGAGGAATTGTCATACTGTCTTCTACAAGGGTTGAACTAATTTACCCTCCCACCAATAGTGTATAAGCCTTCCCTTTTCTCCACAACCTTGCCAGCATCTGTTATTTTTTGACTTTTTAGTAATAGCTAAAACACAACTATTAATAGCAAATAGCACAGCCTATGGAGAGCCTTTACTTAAAAATACACACTCATTTCAGAGTAAGATAGTATATTCTCATGACATTAAAGATAATCAAGAACATGTTTCATATACATGGATCCAGACATTCAAGGAAATCGTACTTATCCAATAGAAAATGTTATTAATGTTTGTGAAGATGGATCAATTAAGACCCAGACTTGTCATCTAAGTATTGAAGCACTTTATACAGACCTTTTGACTTAAGAGTCCCTCAAAAGAAAACTGATTGACTAGGTAAGAATTTTAAATACTAAATAAATCTTTAATTAAAAAATGGTTAAGAAGGACAAATGTACTCTTTGATTGAAGAGGTTTAGATATTTTTTACCCATCTGTCGTAGCAGCCTTCTCCCATTGCCTTTGTAAAATATTAGACTATTTATAACATTTTTATTTATTTTTATTCATCTTTTTTATTTGTAGTGGAAGTAAGAGGTACAGAGAAGATAGAAAATGTGAAAACATTATCAAAAATACATAACACATACAAAATTCCATATACAAATGTATATAAATGTCACGAATGGCTTTTCAATATAAGGGGTACTGTGAAGTTTATGGAATAGACTCTGGCCATGTTGAATTCAAATCAAAGTATAAAAAGAAGGAACATCCCTCTCATTGTCTTAGTATGGTTTGTGCTCTGATATTGGGTCATACAATTTCCTTAAAATAAGGTGCAGAACCAGCTACTCTTAAGATGAAAAAATTCACATTTTAGAACACAGTAAACAAATTGCAATTTAGAAATAGATTTAGTCAAATAAGAAGCTATTATTGGCAATACCTGTATCTCCAGTACTGCATTTAGAACTTTGGCCAAATGCAGTTCCAAAAAATTTTAACAATAAAGCATGCTTCTTACATTCAAGAAGCTTAAATTTAGAAGAGCCAAATTAAATAAATGTAATTAACTTAAAGAAATTAAAGACAACTGATTTCAAGAATAACTTCAGAGAAGTGAATTAATACCAATATCAAATTGGTACTAATTCTAATCCTTTGTTCATAGTAACAGGAAGTCAAATACTTCTAGGCCAATATGACACAAGGCAAAACATTATGAGATTTGTACTATCCTACATTTATAAGAGGGTCTGTTTTTTCTTTATACATTTGGATATTCTTGTACCTTAGGTATCAATTAATAATGAGGGATACAAGAAATTTGTGCTTTTAGTATCTACCTAATAAAATTAACATTAACATGAATGTATTCAACAAATTTTAATTCATTGCCTACTGTAAGCCAAATATCGAAGTTGGCACTGAAGAGGTGGTCATAAGCAAAACAAGCACCATCCTTTATTAAGTAGATAGATTTATAAATTTATCTAAATATTTGTTTTTGTTTTGGGATTTAACTATGAGTTACCATAAACATATACCTAAGAACTTGGAAATAAGGAGACTACTTTTATAGCTAAAAGGTAATTCAGTATACTCCGGATTAGAAAAAAAGATCAGTAAAGTCATCTCAAAAAGAAAAATATGGCCCTGAAACCTTTAAGACAAACTATAACTTGATTGATGTATTAGCATATCAAAGAAATAATGTGTCATTTAGTAGGAGGTCCTCAGTCTTGGAAACAAAGGATAGCAAAACACTTGTGAAACCACTGACAGCTCCCATCCAAACACGCTTTTGATCCAGAGCGAGTGTATTCTTAAACAATGAATGTATTCTTAAGACTAGAATTAAGAACTAATGGTATTCAAGGCCTGTGGCTTTATACTGTGAACACCAAGCAAATTTCTGAATATAATTTGCTTTCTTATAAGATCTGCTTTCAGGGAAAGATGTGGTTACACTGAAAAAATTATTATAATCTTCATGATGGCTTTAGTTCTTATTGTAAAACAAGTCATTGGCATTTTGATTTTATACATCAGTCTCTGTGACTTTAGTGAATACGTATCTATCCCTGAAAGTGGCCCACGTTCAGTATGCCAAAGCAATCACAATTCTAAATCAGAAAACATAAAGCTGGATCAGGACAAATTTACTAATGTAATAAAGGCATTCTATCAAAACACAGAGAAAAACATTAGTTGTCTTTCACAGATCACAGTACAATTTAATGGTAAGTTTCTGGCCATACATGACATCATTATTCCAAATGTCTACATTTCCTGCTGTTTTAGTTTTTGGGGTGAAAAACAGGGCTACAACTATAAGCATTAGGGTGATATCCGCAGATGTATATGCCTAAATTGAACTCAATGGAGTATATTGTACAAATCCTATCTTAGGTTGTGGGCACAGATAATTCTGCAATAATTTAGAATGCTAGTTAACATTTTATAAATTGGAATGTATTGGTTGAAAAGAACATGGGCAGAGCATTGTGGAAAGATAATTTCAGACAGGAACTCCAAAAATGTGTTTGCAAGACATATAGTATATCTTAGGATCTAATGAAATGGAATCATTCTAGTAAACCATTCTAAACACCTGTTTTTAGCAACAACTATTTGAGTTCGAAGCTAAACACAGGTCTTTCTCATCCCAAATGAAGATCATCTAAAAAGCTTACCTCTTACAAAGATATTTTTCATTTAATTATTTACTTCTAGAACCTCTCATGCAAATTCTTATTATGTCTAGGTTTCTCAAAACTGGGTGGCAGAAAAGAAAATACAGCTCTTTAAAAAATATGTTAATAATAATAATAAATCCAGGGGTGGGGGTGATGTTTCCTTTTTCAGTATTTCAAGTAAGGGAGGGGACCACCCCTCATATTGTCTTATGCCCAATTTCTGCCTCCAAAGAAAGAAGAAGTAAAAACTAAAAGGCAGAAATGAAATCCACAAGCAGACAGCCCGACGCCACACCCTGGGCCTGGTAGTTAAAGATCGACCCCTGATCTAATGGGTTATTTGTATAAGAAAAGCACTGTGAAGATCCCTGTCCTGTTCTGTTCTGTTTTAATTACTGGTGCATGCGGCCCCCAGTCACATACCCGCTGCTTGCTCAATTGATCATGACCCTCTCAAGCGGACCCCCTTAGAGTTATGAGCCCTTAAAAGGGACAGGAATTGCTCACTCGGGGAGCTTGGTTGTTGGAGACATGAGTCTTGCCGAAGCTCCTGGCCGAATAAAGCTCTTCCTTCTTTAACTCGTGTCTGAGGGGTTTTGTCTGCAGCTTGTCCTGCTACGCAAGCATTCTTTAATTTCTTTTCCAAATAATTTTGACTTACCTTTCTTTCTCATTTTTTTCTTCCTGATGACATTCATCAATCTAATTATCATGGCGAGAGTTTGTCCTCATAATCTTTAATTGAAAATTATACGGGGGCAGCTGTCACCATCAGTGTTTGTCATATTGTTGTTTTAGTCATGACTGTACTAGCAGAACGCTAACTGCACCAGAAATATTAAGCAATTCCATCCACAAATATGTTTCTTTATAGGAATGAAGGTAGGAGAGAGAGTGGTGTAAAGAAGAGAGGGTTCTAATTAAATGCAAATCCACTGGCTTTCTCCCAGTGACTACCAGGGAGATTTGAAGGGCAGAAAGATGTCATTATTTTCTTGGTCCACAGTAGTAGAAGTGATATTACTAGTACTAACGAATTGTATATTGATTGAGTGCAAAAATCGTTTTGCTATGCACTTTTATTAATGAATAAATCTAGATCACAAAACATAGTTAATGAAGACTAAGCTCTGCTTTTTTCTTACCTTGCTCAAACTCCTATCTAAGGGATCTGGGGACTCATGCCCCATAAACCATAAATTCTAACCAGATGGGTTTTATTTAACCCTATATATAGTGACTTACTTTCCAGTTTCACTCTGGCAAAACATTATGTGACAAAGAAGAATTCCAAAATATTTTACCTCAAAACATGTTTCTTTGCCATAATTTGAAATGGCCTGTCAAAGCCATCCTTTGTGGGGAGAAATTTGCTTCTCTAAAGAATCTCTATTAAGATAGCTAGATCTTTTTCTTCCAGGCCCTCCCAGTCCTGGAGAGATTACCTGAGAGTCTAGCACCTTTTAAAATTCTGAATAGGAAACATTTGCAGCCACCAGGAGACTTCAAAGAACCTTGGTCTTCACAATATTTTTGTCTTAACCTGAACATTTCCCTTCTATTGATCCCAGGTCTTTAGACAAACTCAACCAATTGTCAACCAGAAAATGTTTAAATTTACCTATAGCTTGGAAGCACCCTCCCCACTCCACCCTGCTTCTAATTGTCCTGCCTTTCTGGATCAAACCAATGTATTTCTCAAATGTATTTGATTGATGTCTCATGCCTCCCTAAAATGTATAAAACCAAGCTGTGCCCCGACCACCTTGGGCACATGTTATCAGGACCTCCTGAGGGCTGTGTCATGGGCCATGGTCACTCATATTTGGCTCAGAATAAATCTCTTAACATATTTTACAGAGTTTGACTCTTCATCAACATTAGTTTGGTAGAATGTGTTGGAAGTAGAGAAGGTAATGAAAAAAAAGAAGTGTTTATTGGTTCTTATGTAACTTAGTAGCCCATATAATAGCCATGCAATGATTAATCATAGAATAGTCCTTTAATATGTATCCCTCATGGACATAAAGAGCATAACTTTCAAGAAGGTTGAAAAATGAATGAACCACTGGGGCAGATCCAGCATGCTGTCCAAATGAGACATTTCTAATGGAAAATAAGGGGATCTGGACAATGTGCAGAATCCAAGGTCATTCTGGCTCCCTCCATACTGTGAAATAGCCAACTAGCATCTCCAGTCCAATCTGTCAGCCTGTCAAAGTTAAAATAATCCACGGATATCTCACCTTTTATTCAGATTAATCAGCCACCAAGTAGCACAATGAAAATTAATTAGAAAAACGCTAGGCAAGATAATGCACAGTGTTATCAGTGAGAACTGCAAAGTTTCACACACGCCAGACCAATACAACAGAACCAGTTGCCACATGTTCAGGATTAGCCTGTATTTGTGCTTTGGAGTAATTTGCCAGAGGCGTTACATCATGATAATCCTTGATTTCTTATGAGATGTTGTGAATTATGTCTTTTAAACAGTCCCTATGAACTTTACATAAGATACTAGACTTTTTGTTTTTTGGTACTTTTAGGTAATTTACTAAAAATAAGGAAAATATTTTTTAAGCCCATAATTTTAAAATAAATGTTTAATGATAATATAATATAGGAATTGGAGTCATAATCACTAAGAATATTATCTTTCCATATTAATTTTCTATAAATAATATATTTCTCCATAACCATTTTTGGAATCTATAATTTTTTATGTATCTGCTACTATCATAATGAAGAGTGCAAAGATATATCTATTTTTGTAATTATTCATTTCAATACCTGAAAATTATCTCTAGAAATCTCAATTAGATCTACAGCTTTCCTTTAATTCAGTTTGAACATGGCTAAACTTAATAGATTCTATTAAGTTTCAGGGATAATTATGGTTCCTAAAATATTAATACACACAGTAAAATCCTGTTGTACATGGTGCAGCAGCTTTAAGCCCAACCAACCCCCAGCAATAGTATTTTAAAGAGCTTCCAGTGTTATTTTCCATAATAAGGCCCACTAGTTGGCAGAACCCCTGGAAGCTATGCAAACAGCAACACATCTGTTCTCTAAGATGCAAATTCTGTGTCTTAGTAGAGATGCTTATTCCCTTTACCAGCAACATTGTGAAAGAGCAAAGACTGGAGCAGGCTAGAAGGAATTTTCCTTTAAAAATTAGCATATTCTTATAGAAAGAGAAAATTCTGGCAATGTAAAGGAACGTGAACCATTGTCCTTTGATTTGTGATACTTAAGAGACCAGCCTTTTTTTTATATAGCAAAATCAAAGTGTTCAACATTCCCACCCTTGTTGGCGTGTTTTGTTGAACTTTTAAGACAACGCAAACTAAAGTCCACATCGGAAAAGCATAATTTGTAAGTCCATTTATTAGAATGTTTAAACTGTTATTTCCAGAGTTAATTATTTGTTTAAATGACAGATTCAGCCTTGATTTTTAGTGTATACAAGTAAATGAAATGTTTTTGCATTTTATAAACATACTTAAATATTACATTTATTTTTTAACCAAGGAATAAAGTTCAGCCAAGACTTTCATGAAATTATATCTCTTTTGAGATATGACTTAACCTAAAGAAACAAATAATTAACCTGTACAGGAAAGAAGTAAACTCCATTAGGAATTTTGTCAATTTTACAAATAACACCTCTATACTGGAAACATTCAAATTTGCATCGACAACCTTACCGTTCTCCTGAGCTCCAGTACTTTATTTCCAACTTCTTCCCAAATATGTGTAGATATTTTCCTCATTATTAAAAAGTCAACAGGTTAAAAGGCAAAATTTTTTGCTTTCAGTTCCACAAAAATTCTTTGCTTCTTTCTCCTGCCTGCACTGCTTGCTCATTATTGTTGTTGCTGTTTTAGAAGAGTACACGTTCTTTTAACAATAATATTATTCTATCAGCCATCAGGAAAAAGAACATTATCACCACCTCCATCCCCCCATCTAATCAATCCTATTCATCTCCATTACTCTCTCCTACTCCAAAGCTTCATTTTCTGTCTTCTGTATACATTGAGAAATCTTCCATATTGCTTTTCCCAGCCAGTCTCTTTCCTTTCAGATACGTTATGAACAACACAGTTAAGTTTCTACATCCCTACTCAAAGTCTCTCCTACTTAACATACAAATCACAGAGTCTTTCACTTGTCATTAGGTTTAATCCCTACCAAGAATCAGCATGGGTTGTTGAAGAAACATGAATGTGGAGAAATTCATTCAACAACCTAGTAGACGCCAGGGACTAAGTACCCTGTGCACGCGAATATAGCATGAGTTAAACTGAAGTGTCATTTCTCCTTACAAGGCCTATAGTCTGTTGGCAAGCTAATCTGTGTTTTTAATTTTGCTCGCTCATTCCTAGCTGAGTGACTGAACGAATGACTGAATTTCTCTTCTAAGTTGTTTGTTCTATAAAATGATGACTAAGGGGGGTAAGGGAAAGGGAAATATTTACCTCATGAAAGTATCATTGTGACTTAGGCCTTATATTTATTGAATCCTCACGAAGAAGGTACAATATTATTCCCATTTTACAGATAAGAAAATTAAAGTTTGAGGATGTCTGGGAGTAGGTATTTAGGAGCTTAGTAGCCCTTATAGTGTCACTTAGCTAGTAAGTAGTGAAATCAAGATCCAAATCTGTATCTTCTTGACTCCAAGCCCACACTTTTAGTCTCTGTGTTATGGGTCTTGTCACAGGCAACTACCTTGTCATGATGCTATCTTAAATGGCCTATTAAAAGACACATTTATTAAAAGCATAAATTATCTGTTGCTAATCTCTATAATGTCACCAGAACCTTATCTAGGGTCTTGAATATGACAGAAGTTAAATACATACTTACTGAATGAATTAATGTCTGAATGAGGGAATGAATTTAAACTTGTAGAATAGAAAGATCTGAGAAAATGTAAGGGGAGGGGGATCTATCAGTTTCTCTGCATGCATCATCCTCTCTAAGTAGCACAGGCAAAAGTGAAATGGAAGGAAAAAAGAGCTACAGACCACTATGAAGATGATTAAAGAGAGTACAGAGCAGCTGTCAAAGCAAATATCAGGCAACATTAATAACTTTACAGCTCACCATGAGGCTGTCTCAAATATTTTCAAGAAAACAGGATCCTTGCTGTTGTACACAGTAAGTGAGACTAATAATCAAGTGCAGACTCACAGAACCTTTTTCACTGGCCACCTTGAGCTGCAGAATTAAAAAAATAATACTAAAAAAGACTCTTAAACTAATGGAAAAATACATGACTCAGAGGAAAATATTATTGCATTCTTGGTATTTTAATTTGGGGCAGAGTTGATAAGAAACAAGATCTACAATGTTCGCCACCTATTATCTAAGTTGTTTGAATAGTCAGATAATATCCCGAAACTTCTGATGCTTATCCAAAAATAACTGTGTGGTGAGGCTTACCAGTAAAATGCTTCGTTACTCTCAGGAATTTATTTTACCAGTATTTCAATCCATCCAGTAGATTAGAAGGATGATCTGTGAATAAAAGTGAAAATTTGAAATCAAATGCTAATTTCTGTTCTAAACATGAATTATTTACTTAAAATGGTTTGTTTTAAGTGACAGTGATTCTACACATAAGTTTCTTGTGAACTGGTCACAAATTAGGTTCATAGTTTCTTGATTATAGTGTTTATTAAATCCATTTATTTGCTTATTTACACATTTATTCACTGAACATAAGCTTTTATGGGTTTTGTTTTGTGACATCTGTGCATCCCTGTATGCGGATAATAGGAGCCACAAAGAAAACAATAGATATGGTCTCTAGTCTCACTGAACTAACATTTACAATTTGTGGGCATTAGGAATAAAAAAGCAAACAGTTTTAATTATGCATTGACTTGGAGACGTGAAAACCCAAATATTATCATTATTCTCAATTTCTACTACTCTTTGATTTTTGGATAGAAAAGGTAAGAAAACAGCAAGAGAAAAAGAAGATAAGTGAATAAAAATATAAGCTAAGATAACTTGGAGTAAAATAAAAGGGATCATGGCGTAAAGACAAATTATAGTGGTACTGAACAGTGGCTCCTATGATTCTATAAAGGGTAGAGCAAAATTAAACTGCAGTGTGTATACCTTTGATCTTTGTCGGAAGTAATCTCATTGATCTGGTTCTTTCTTACACTTCAAACCTCCGCTTAAATGCTGTTCTTCTAAAGAGACTGACTTTAACTAAACTTTCTAAAGAGATCCACTTAACAACCATCCAAACAAAGCTACCATCACATAATTAGTCATTGGTTTTAGTTTTTCCCACTAAAATATTTGCCTCATGAAGCTTCAGATACTGCCCTTTATGTTCATCTCTGTATCCCCTTGGACCTGGCACATAGTAGGAGCTCAGTAAATAGTTGTTGAATGATAAAAAAATGAATAGAGTTCTAGCATTTGTTTTTTCACAAGATGATGTCTGTTTCTAACTGTTAGATTTTTTTTTCCTATTCTCTGCTGTGGAGCATGCACTTAAATGTTAGGACATAATATTTATTTTTAGTTTCTGGGTTTCCAGGGACTCAAATATCCTAGGACAGAGCCACATATTCCTATAACTGTAAGGAAGGGTTGTCAAGTTTTCATCTAATATCTTTGCATAGGAGAGTTCTATATCAGCTTTACAACTTTCACTCAGCATATTTACATAACTTTGAACATACTATATGGAATCCACCTGGTGGTCCTCTCCTCAACTTTACATTTTTAATGCCAAAATTTACAAAGAAAAAAATTAATTTGTAGAAGGTTCATTAGCAATATGTTCAGAGAAAAAGACCTGGCTTGGGTAAAAAGGTACCTCAGAACTCAACTCTGAATAAAAATAGTTTTGAAATCAGTAATCACTTCAGTAACTAGGAAAGCAAATTACATATTTTTAAAAATCTGAAATGGCCAGTAAAAGATTGATGTAACAAAGGATGCTATTACTTAGAATTTCAGAGACTGTCAAGCTAAGGGTTTCAAACACTCAGAAAAATGAAACAGTTGGGCACAGTGACTTACTCCTATAATCCCAACATTTTATGAGGCCAAGGAGGGAGAATCAGTTGAGCCCAAGAGTTCAAAATCAGTCTGGGGGACCTCTACAAAAAAATTTAAAAAATTAACCGGACATCGTGGAGCACACTTAGAGTTCCAGCTACTCAGGAGGCTGAGGTAAGAGGATCACTTGAGGCTGGGAGGTCAAGGCCGCAGTGAGCTATGATCACACCACTGCACTCCAGCCTGGGAGACAGAGTGAGATTGTCTGAAAAAAAAAGAAAAAAAAGAAGAGAAATGAGACACTCAAGGATTTTTGACTACTGGTTAGGACCAAAAGAATTAAAGTAAACTGTTTTACTCTGACTTGGCTGATCTTTAAGAATATGCATCTAAAACAAATTGCTCTGATTTGCTCAATTGAATCTCTTAACATAGATAAAAACTTTTTAACCAGTGATATTTCTTTCAATTTACATTTTTCTTTTTATGAATAATGTGGCAGGAAATGGATAATTTAATGGCTATTCAATTACCTAACCTTAGATGTATATAAAATGCTAATATGCTAATTCCTAGATCCTTAATCTTCTGCAATAAGATTCACACTAGTGACATGTCTTCTGTTTATTATTTTTGTTTTTTCATAACTGCATAATTCAAACATTTGAAATGTCCATCTATGACCTCAAAAGTAAGGATGAAGTAGAAATGTTCACTTGTTTCAAGAGCAAAGAGACATGAGAGTATTTGTTACTTACCAAAAATTTACTTATTTTGTGATAAGTAAATGAAAACACACTAACTGCTCTTCATGTTTAGGGGAAGATAGGATATTATACGTTTTATCAGTTAGCTTTGGAATAATTAAACAAAAGTATAGATCAGAAAAATACATAGTTTACTTGTTTGAAATGGATCATCCGTGAATACACAGCTAATCTAACATATTTGTGATACACATTAGGTAAAAGATTTGTTGTAAGAAGTAATTTGAAAAGAGTATCTTATAGGGTTTCAATGAGATTTTTCTAAAAAGGATATTTTATGCATGGACGTGAGCAAATCTGGATACAAAGATGTCACATTTTATGTCTTTACTGGAGAAAATGATGCCAGTTCAGAAAGGCCAGAATATGTTTTTTAGGGTATATTCCTTATTCTCAGAATAAAACAAGAATCTGGGGAATATCTAAACATATTGAAAAAAAAATCTTCCTTTTACAGCTTTTGATCTCTGTGAGAACTATCCTACTATTGTTTTTAGTAGCCACAGAAACCGATGTTCCCTTTTTCTTCATATCTCTTCTCTTAAAAATAACAAAAGACACATTAACTTTTGTGGATCATATTTGATTTACCTCTTTCCAGATATCAAAAGGTTGTGAATTTATTTTTTAAATCAATCAAAACTACATGAAAATTCTATCCCTTCTGTTCATATGGTGAGGGATGCCTAAAGCCAAAGGATATGGGGAATATTAGATATGCTTTTCTAAGGAGAAAATAGTAAGACAAAATGGCCTGCCTGAAGTTACAGTTTATAGATTGGAAAAAGGCACAGACAATTAAAAGATGGAGCTACTTAGGGCAAATTACTTGCAATCAAGCTGCAGCTAAATGAGCTTCTTGATGAGGAAGCCAAATTTATGTTGTTTCAAACCAGGGAGAAACATTAAAGAAGTTGAAAGGTGAGCAAAATGTTAGTACAATTGGATCCAGTTAGGTTGATAAGAGAAGCTGTAGAGGCAATTAAAACGCTGTCTCTGAAATACATACACATAGGTACAGACAAACACATACACGCACACAAACTAATACACACAAAACTTCCTCAAATAGAAGACTGTATGATTACATATACCTTCAGCCTTCATTTATGTTTTGTGCGGACGCTCCTTCTTATCACAAAAACACTGTGGCCTGAGAAGCTCAGTCACAGAATATAATCATTTTCCTTTTCAATCTGCAATTTACTACAGATATTTTATTTGAAAATGAGGTATTGTTTAAACTCTAAACCACAGTGTTTTCATTTTTTCCCCTGCCCTAAATTATCCCTTGGCAGCTCTCTGAGTTGATTTTTAAAGAATATGAATTCAGAACTTCCACAAAGCACAAAAGCCATGTGAAAGCTTCAGATGTGAAATATCACATTGCTTTCTTTGTTGCTCAATGTACATTTTTGCATTCAGGGCTGTATGCATCAATTTCACTGAAAGCAGGGTATTGTCTACATATATCTGTCTGAATGAGATGACTTTCAGGACTTTGTAATTTTGAAAATGCCTTCAATCCAGGCTATCCTTCATCCCATTTCTGTTGCATTGGAATGTTAGACATAACAAGGTAGACAAAAGAAAGATATAATACAGATCCTTATTGACAGTCAGCAAGTACATGTAGAAAGATAATTTTCTGCTGACATTTTCCCTTATCTCGATTCTCTTATCCTTTCATGCATTACGTTTTGCATGAACAGAATTGGAAAAAATTAACAGCCTTGTCTGAAGTACACCAAGAAAGCTTTCTCCTTCGAAGATCTTTTTAGGATGTAAAAACTCTCTAAGATTTAGTTAATTAAAAAGGACAATAAGTGCCTATACTTAGAGTAACAAATAAAAATGTGATTCTGATGCTGACGTAGTTTTTTTTATAGTTGAAATGTAACCTTGTCAACACTGCCTGGCCAGGTCTGCCATTGAAAAATGGCCCAGGAAAATGCCCAAATGCCAACAGTGGTAGTTAGGGATTATTTTCCTATCTGATATTATTCAGCTACATCTGCTGTTCAGTGGAAGCTAAACAGAAAATATTCCATAGGATACTGAGAAAAATTGGGCATTGAAAATATATTTGTGTCTTTTTTTTCTTCCTGTGAATTACAAATTTTAAATGACATATGTAAAGCATTTAGAAAAGGTGTCTCAATATATTGAACATTGGCCAAAGAGGCCTCCAACAGCTAAAGTCATATCACCTGAACGTGATGGGATTTCCAAATTCCCCCTAAATCAGTCTGGTTAAGAGAACTTAAAGGAAATAGGAATATATATATACACAAGAAAAAGTTCATTGTTAACCACCTTGTTAACTGTTAACTGCATGCCAAAAATTGGACATAAGAGTGACTTAAGTCTTAATGACATTTTCAAATACAAGCTTAATAAGGCAAGCCTGCTTTTAAAGATTAGTGAGAAGTAACTGTATTAGTGAATTTTCATACTGCTATGAAGAAATAACCAAGACTGGGTAATTTGTGAAGTAAAAGAGTTTTAACGGACTCACGGTTCCACATGGCTGGGGTGGCCTCACAGTCATGATGGAAGGTGAGGGAGGAGCAAAAGCACATCTTACATGGCAGCAGGCAGGAGATTGTGTACAGGGAAACTACCTTCATAGAAACCATTGGATCTCGTGAGACTTATTCACTATCACAAGAACAGCATGGGAAAAACCCATCCTCATGATTCAATTTCCTCCCACTAGGTCCTTTCCATGACACATGGGGTGTATGGGAGTTACAATTCAAGATGACATTTGGGTGGAGACACAGCCAAACCATATCTGTACCTGACCAAGTACCTCTCAAGTTTGAGGCAGCTACATAACCAACAGATGAAGTCTTAGGAAAAGCATAGAACTAGAGTTCAAGTGACCTGGTTTGCACCCTGAGTGCCATCATCATCAAGCATGAAAACCTTATGCAGATCAGTTAACCTTTTTTGGGATGCTTCCTCATTTATAAAATGAAAGATTTTAACTGAGTAATTGCTCAGATTCCTAGAACTGTGTAACTCTAAAAATACTTCCATAAACCTAGGTTATTTTTTTCTGGTTAACAAATTTTTTGGTTAGACAAAAACAACAATAGCTTATACATCATGTAAATCTTTGTTTCTTTGTGCAGAACTAGGGGCTATATCTACCATAGGAGTAGTTGGCTCAGTGGCTAGGCCCTTGAGTCTGGAGTAAAAGGCTGCAGCCGAGACAATCTCATAGTCGTGTGATAAATTGCTTCTGTCTTCTATACTATTAAAGCTCTTAGAAGATATGGCAAATTACTTATTTCACTCAGGTTTGTATTATATCATGTCAAAACATATCTATCCTTCTCCTCTCACTGTGTTACTATAACGTACTTCTTTAGGGACATGACCATGCCATTTAACTTACGTCTCTCTCACTGTACCAAATAAGACTCCCCTCACAATTTACTCAGTAAATGTTCATGGAATAAGATTTTCACTGGCCTTATTTCTCCAACTGTCCTGCTTGGCAACTAATCCAGAGTCATACAGGCCTCTTTTCACTTCTTTTAGTTTCTTAAATTTGGACCTCCGCACCCCCACTCCAGCTCATGCTATTTATTCTACTTTTAATGATATACTGCCTGCTCGATTCCCATTCCCAGTTCCACCATTCACATTCTTCATCTTGCCCGTCTTTCAGAACTCAACTTCACTATCTCTTAGGTGACCTTGAATAAGATCTTAATACTTTTCCTTTCCAACAAATAACCCAGTTTTAACTATCAAATTGATTATGACATCATTTATTCATCACTGTGTATCAACTCATCCCAGATTCAATGGCTTCAAACAAAGAAACAAAAAAATACATTTTACTCCTTACATTCAGTAGGTTGGCCACGTATTACATTGGCTGATCTCTCCTGGGTTCACTCAACTGGAAGGATGAAAATGGCTTTATTCACGTGTCTGGCAGTTGGTACTTTTGCTGACTGATGGCCTCTCATTCTCCAGTATGTTAGACAAGCTTTCTTATGTTGTAGTCTCAGGACATTATTACAACTGGCAAAAACAGAAACTGTAAGGCGTCTAAAACCTAGGATCCAGAATTTACACACTAAGCTTCTGTCTCATTCTATTAATTAAAGCAATTTATAAGGCCAGCCCAAATTCAAGAGAGTGGAGGAACAGACTCCACTTTTTGTTGGAAGGAACAGAAACATTACATTGCTCTGGGACATGGACACAAGGAGGCTTGACTCATGGGGACCATATTATAACTCTCTACTACATTATGTAAAATTACTAATTTAATTTCTATATTCCCCACTGGACTATCTGTGAATATGAATAGGGACCACGCATTTCCTAATTTATGTTATATTGCCAGCATTTAATGCAGTCTTTATATGTTCTAGGCATTAATAAATATTTGTTGAATGAATAATTAAATGGCTAAATTAATAACAGAGTGGATGAATTAACTTAAAAAAAGATTTCATGAACTATCAGGAAGAAGATTTAACCACAAAAAAAGAAAAGTATTTCTTTTTTTGACCATATGAAAAATTAGAAACCATGTAAGCAGAAGTTATCTAAGTTAACTTTTATTGAGTAATTACATTGGACACAGAATTCAGGTGCTCTGTTGGTTTTCTATTGCTGCTATAACAAAAGGTCACAAACAGCAAATTACTGCAACATGAATTTATTAGCTCACAGTTCTACCAGTCAGAATTCTGGTGTGGTTTAATTTAGTTCTCTGCTTAGGTTTCTCACAAGCCAGAAATTAAAATAGCAACTGACTAAGCTCTTATCTGTAAGATCTGACATCTAAACGATTTCCAAGCTGAATGATGTTTTTAGTAGAACTTAGCTTCTTGCAGTTGCAGAACTAAGGTCCTCCCTTCTTGCTGGCTGTTGGCTGGGAGTCACCCTCAGCTCCTCCAGTGAACCCACATTCTTTCTGCATGTCTTCCTTTATCTTCAAGCCAGCAACAATGCATCAGGCCCTTCTCTGCTCAGATCTCCCTGACTTCCTCTGCTGTCCTCAGCAAGGAGAATACTTTGATTTAAGGACTCCTTCCTCTGCTGTCCTCAGCAAGGAGAATACTTTGATTTAAGGACTCCTGTAATTACATTGGCCCACCTGGGAAATCTAGGCTAATCTCTGTATCTTAAACTCAATTGATTCTTAACCTTAATTACCTCTGCAATGTCATTTTGTCATGTAATATAACATATTCACAGGTGTAACACCAGGGAGCAAAGGTCAGAGAGCCAAAATTCTGTCTACCATTGATACTCAACAGCAATAAACATTCAGCTGTAGGAAACCTAAAGTCTCCAGAGAGATGATTTAGATAAAATACAGCCTTAGGTATAGGACAGACCTGCTTAGAATCGGGAGTCTAAATTTTTTTGGTTACACAAGTATAGGCAATTCTCTTTACCATTATAAATCTCAGCTTTATTTTTTTAATCTGAAAAATGCAAATATTGGTGCATCTCTATCATGGTGCTTTTAACATTAATATAAGAAACATACATATAATCAGCAAAAAAGATTTTTAAAACCTTACATATCAAAGATTACAAAAGAGAATTAGGAGAAAGAACAAAGTCTAAAGATGTTGAGAGAGTACCCTAAAAAGTTATCTATTTATTCATTCACTTGTTCAAAAATATTTAAGACTAGGCCAGGCATAGTGGCTCATGCCTGTAATTCCAGCACTTTGGGGGGTCAAGGTAGGTGGATCACTTGAAGTCAGGAGTTTGAGATCAACCTGGCCAACATGGTGAAACCCTGTCTCTACTAAAAATACAAAAATTAGCCAAGTGTGGTGGCACGTGCCTGTACTCCCAGCTATTTGGGAGGCTGCATTAAGAGAATTGCTTGAACCCAGGAGGCGGAGGTTGCAGTGAGCCAAGATGGCGCCAATGCACTCCAGGCTGGCAACAGAGAGAGACTCTGTCAAAAAAAAAAAAAAAAAAAAAAAAAAAAAAAAAAAAAATATATATATATATATATATATTTAAGACTAGATTTCGATGAAATTAACCTAACAACCAACGCTTAATCCTTCAAGAAACTACTTTCTCAACTGCATGGAACTTACCCAGGATAAAAATTAAAATTTAGGAGAAAGTGATTTCAGAGCTCCAAGTCTGTCCTGTCTGCCCTCATTTCCATAATCTTCGACTGCCATTTTGTATATCCCCTGTAATTTAACCTACTTATTGATTCCATGATCTCTGAAAATATTCTTTTTAATTTAATTTAATTTAATTTAATTTTTAGTTCTGGGATACATGTGCAGGATATACAGCCTTGTTATATGGGTTAAATGTGTGCCGCGGTGGTTTGCTGCACCTATCAAACCATCACCTAGGTATTAAGCCCCACATGCATTAGCTACTCTTTCTGATGCGCTCCCTTCCACCACACCCCCAACCAGTGGGCCCCAGTATGTGTTGTTCCTGTCTCTGTTTTTATGTGTTCTCATTGTTCAGCTTCCACTTATAAGTGAGAACATGTAGAGTTTAGTTTTCTGTTCCTGTGTTAGTTCACTGAGGATAATGGCTTCCAGCTCCATCCCTTTTCCTGCAAAGGACACGATCTCACTACTTTTTATGACTGCATAGTGTTCCATGGTGTAAATATATCACATTTTCATTTTCCAGTCTATCATTGATGGGCATTTGGGTTGATTCCATGTCTTTTCTATAGTGAATAGTGCTCTGGTGAACATACATGTGCAAGTATCTTTGTAATAGAATGATTTATATTCTTTTGGATATATACCCAGTAATGGGATTTCTGGGTCCAATGGTATTTCTGGTTCTAGGTCTTTGAGGAATTGCTACACTCTCTTCCACAAGTAAAACCCAGAAGTATAAAAACCCTAGAAGAAAATCTAGACAATACCATTCAGGACATTGGCACAGGCAAAGATTTCATGACAAAAATGTCAAAAGCAATTGCAACAAACACAAAATTTGACAAATTGGATCTAATTAAACTAGAGCTTCTGCACAGCAAAAGAAACTATCATCAGAGTGGACAGACAACCTACAGAATGGGAGAAAAGTTTGCAATCTATAGAATCTATATGGAACTTGAACTAATTTACAAGAAAAAAAAACACCATTAAAAAGTGGGCAAAGGACATAAACAGCCACTTCTCAAAAGAAGACGTTACATGGCCACCAAACATATGAAAAAAAGCTCAACCTCACTGATCATTAGAGAAATACAAATCAAAACCACCAAGAGATACCATTGCATGCCAGTCAGAATGGTGATTATTAAAAAGTCAAGGAACAATAGATGCTGGTGAGGCTGTGGATAAATAGGAATGCTTTTACACTGTTGATGGGAATCTCTGAAAATATTTATTCCTTTGAATGAGTTTAGCATAGGATGTTATCCTTAAAAGGATATTTGCATTCTAGAACACAGAGAAAAAGCTGATGTAAAACACAAAATCAGTTCCAGTGCTTATAGAATTTGGATTGTAGAGTGTTATGGAATGCATTATACATCTTCAAATTCATATGCTGAAACCTTAACCCTAAGTGGGACTGTTCTTTTAAACAGGGCCTTTAAAGAAGTAAGCACATTAAAGTGAAACTGGTAAGGGTGTGCCTTGATCCAATCTGACTGGTGTCCTTATAAGAAGTGGGAATTTGAACACACAAAGAGAAACATCAGGGGAGCTTACACACAGGGAAAATCCCATATAAGGACACAGCGAGAAAGCAGCCATATGCAAGCTAAGGAAAGACTCAGAAGAAACCAAATCTGCTGACTCTTTGAGCTTGAACTTCTAGCCTCCAGAACTGTGTGTAAATCAATTTCTGTTATTTAAGCCTCTCTGTGGTATTTTGTAATGATATAACTAGAAAACTAATACATAGATAAAATAATCATCTTATAAGTGGTCAATGGTAAAAATTTGTCAGCAACTTTTACCCACAATTAGAGCTTTTTAAAAAATAATTTCAAAATCAGGGAAAAAATTCATATTGATTAGTTATCATGATTTTAAGGTTATCAGTGTTAGAACAAGGAAAGCAGGATGAATAGATAGTTATATAATGTAATAATTGTAACGGCTGAGAAAAGTGAAAGACTAATTTTACTTGCTTATTCACATACAATTTCTCAGAATGATAAAATAATGGCACTTTTACTGACAAAACTACAGAGAACTGCTGTAATTGCTAAGTTACATGTGGTCACCGATATGTTACAGTGGTTATCTATATGTGCTTATTATAGCAACGTACTTTTTTGTATACCTCTACTTGGAAATGTATTATAGTTAAGATCCATTCATTCGACTAATATGTATTGAGTGCCTACTATGTGCCAGGCACATGTTTTAGCTAATGTTGCTGAATGGTATGGATAAAAGCCTTGACACATTCATATTTAGAAAGATGGAAATAAATACATCAACAACATGCAATCTAATGGAGTTAGTAACAATAAAGATAAAATAGAATATAGAGAATAAATAAAGGACCTATTTTCTATATGGTGGTCAAAAATGGACCCTATGATTACAACTGAATACAGACTTGAATAAAATGAGAAAGCAAGTAATTCTCATATATGAGGAGAAAACTTCTTAGATACAGGGAACAGAAAGTTCAGCGGCCTTCAGCCAGAAATATTATTGACTTGTGTAAATGAAATAGCAAAGATAGTTGTTTGAGGAGGTGAAAAGGAAAATAGTGAAAATCAAAGAAATAATCAAGGCCATGCAGACTGTGGCAAGAACTTGTATTTTTATTTATTATCCGAAGAGGCCATTGGAAGGTTATAAACAAGATATAAGCATGATCTGACCTGTGTTTTGAAAGGATTTTTCTGGATAGGGAGTGAAAATTATATTGAAAGTGAAAAGATTGTGGATATACTAGCAGTGGTAGGACTTGGGATATATATTACATACATTAGAGCGATCCTTAACTATATCAACTGGTCTCATTAGGTATGAGAAGAAGATCAAAGTCAAGGCCAACTTTAATATGTTTGGCCTGAGCAAGAAGGTGATATTCTTTCATGAAATGGGGATCAGTGAGAGGAGAGAAATTTACAGAGAAAAATTAAGAGTTTGGTTTTGGGCCTATTAAAATTTGAGAAACCTGTAAGAAGTTTAAGAGGAAATGTTGATGAAGAGGAAGTTCGAAATAGAGTCGAGAGTCCAGGGAATTGGTTTGGAGCTGGAGATTTTTTAAATGGAGAAGTTATTGGTAGATACAAGATATTTGCAGTCATGAGAGCTAACAGTTACCTAGGGAGGGAGTAAAGATGAAGAGGTGAAATTTAAGGATAAAATTCCAGGGATCTAGAAATTTGGAAAATTGGAAGAAGAGGTGCAGCTAGAAAAGACTAAGAAGGAGAGGTCAAGGAAGTAGGTGGGACAATAAAAGGGTGTAGAATATTGGCAACTGAGTGATGAAAAAATTCTTTAAAGAATCAGAAAGTGACTGACAAACTGGGTCAAAAGCTGGAGATTGAGTAAAAACTGAAACTTTTCTTAGCATTTTAACATACTTTCACTTTCAAGAAAATTATTTCACTAAGGGGGAATAGTAGAGCAATCTATTACTCAGTATTGCAGAGGACAGATGTGGCTTTTTCAGATGCTCAGCAACACCCAATAAATTTGAAGAATAGACAGGTGCTCCTGAGAACTCAGGGAAGAATTTGGCCAATGAAGGTCACAGGACACCTGTTCTGAAAATGTCCTACTGCAAATGTTCTTTAGAAGTTACAGTGTTTTCATCAAGACAATGAGATTTCACTTTATAATTTTACTCAGTGCCCAGGTTACCTAAAAAGTATTTTTTCATCTTCAAAGAAGAAAAAGACTTTGTTATTAGGTGATATAATTAGATATGTTTTAAAGAATGGCATTAGTTTGCATTTCACAGCCTTACTAGGTAATGTGAGGAGAAAATTCCAGTTTTATATTCTCCCGTATCTCTGAATTTCTTTCTAATTTATGGAAACAGTCTAATTTATGGAAACAGAATAATTAAATGCCCATGATAAATTTTCAAAGTCTATGACTTTCACTTGCATAGAATTAAAAATTATTTGCTGTTTTGTTAGTATTACTGTTAAGTGCCTTCCATGCTGCAGTAAGAAAACAGAAAAGTGA
The DNA here is from genome assembly GCF_009828535.3 of Hylobates moloch. Lineage (NCBI taxonomy): Eukaryota > Metazoa > Chordata > Mammalia > Primates > Hylobatidae > Hylobates > Hylobates moloch. The sequence goes on along the minus strand of NW_026652279.1, from coordinate 57,291,417 downwards.
AATTCAAGAGCTAATCCAGGAGTATAAATGTGAAGTTTTTTTTTATTAACTTGACAAATCTACACAAGCCATATTTAACTTCTTCAAAAGGAAAAGTATTTGAAACATGTATGTGAATCATGGGATGATTTGAAATTTGACCAATCCACTGGGTCATTCCATGAGTTAATACTTGTCCTAAGTGTTCAGTTGTACCTGCTTAGTCTTTAAAATTATAGAGTTGTTTGAAAGGTCTAATCCATATAGATATTAATGGAATCATTTACTTTGCAAAGTGGGCACTCCTTTTATGTGTAGAATGTACAATGAAACGGAATTTTTTGTTTATTGTAATCCATGTTTATTTTTGGTGGTGAAATTCCTTTAGTAAATGCTTTATGGATAGTTTTGGAATAGTACATTTTGACGTCTTCCATTTATTTAAGCCACTCCTGCATTCTAAAATGTACAGTATTTACCAAGCAAAGTTGGGTAGATTTGAGGGGGCCCATAACATTTTTGTGTTACAATGATTTTAAAGAAGAGGTTTCACAGCTTTCTTCACTGACTCATAAACTTCGAGACTGTGGTAATTTCATCCATAAAAAAATAAAATAACTTAATGCCCCAATACCATCAAGTTCCTAAAATGGAATTGTATTCAATAACAGTGTTTGATTATTAACAGTAAATTGCACACACCACTGCTGTTCATTTTCAATATATTTTTCTCTGATATAATTGAATAGGACCCTCATTCAGAGGATAAAATAGGGTGTTATTTTTATTTGAGGAAAAAGCAGAGACAAGAAAAAGAATTATTTCAGAAAAAGTAATTTAAATATTTGTGGGGTTTTTTTGCAATTTGATTCATTACATATTCAGTATATTTCATAACAAAACAAAAAAAACATTTTTTTCTTCCTTAAAGAAAGCTACATAATTTTTGGGAAAGCTATCTTGGTTTGAAAATGAAAAGAAGTGCAAAAATTAAAAAATAAAATATATTGTGAAAAAAGGAGGCGTTAGAAGCTAGAAAAGGGAGTGTTTAAAATACCTTAGTGCTAAAAAAATTAAAATATATATACATATGTATATATATAATATATGTATATATATTATATACATAATATATGTATTATATATATATAATATATATATATATGTAGCCATTACATTAGCTTACAGGTAAGAAATGAGAAAAATTCATTTTAAATTATATTACACAAGTGGTCCCTCTTAAAACATGAAGGTGGAAGCTGAATGTTTATATGCATTATGTTCTTACAATTTATTTAATTCTGAATAACTCTGAGACGAGGAGATTAAAGTCACTTCTCTGAGGTTGTCCTCCAATTCATTGATTTCCTAAGTGCAATTTTATAACTTAATTTCACTTATTCTACATTGAGATCTTCGGGAAAAGGGAAGAGACTTTTCAACCCATTAATTACATTTAATAAGATACTTTGGACATGAAAAATCTTTCATAGTCCATAATAATTAAAGGTTGCCAGTAAATGTATTTGCGCTCCAAATAAAAGATGTAAATTTGCTTCAAGCTCTGCATACAACTCCAATGAATTTGGATATTTACAAAATGATCTAAATTTTATAGCCATTGTTAAAACTAGGCCAGGAACTTATTTTATAATTCCGAAGAGTAGACTACCACAATTCATCATTTGAGATATAAGTACTTTTCTTTGGCCTGAAAATTCCTTTTGCATGTGACTTTTTGTTTGTTTTTAAAAGTCACTCAAAACAGATACTTCTGAATTATGAATAAAAACTATTTTAAATCTAATTCAGGACACTTACTTACATTTTACGTCTAAAATTAAAATGTTATAATTTGGTCAGTATTTCACAAAATTTTAATTTCATTAAACACACAGAAGGAAAAGGAAATTTCTTACCTGTCAACACACAAGGTTATTTTGCGATGCAAAAATACAGCAGTGCATGGGGGAAAGATGTAAAATAACGGCTATTTCAACAATGCTAGAATGGAATTACAAACGTTTGGAGGCTCCGTTTCATTAATTTAAAAAAGAAAAAATAAGTTATATTTAATACTTATCCCTATATCATGTATAATTAAAGAAAAAATTGGAGTATAATTTCAACAATATCAATCACCAAGACTTTTGTTTAAAAGGCAGGCTTACCTTTTTTGGAGACTCAAAACATGGCTGCTATATTGGAGGGTGCCAGTAGGTGGCAGTATGACTTATAGAGACATTTAGAGGAAGCAAACTGTGTGAAAGAAACCATCTCTGAAATAAATGGGATTCACTTGGTCAGAGAACCAAGACAAAACTGCATTTTTTTTGTTTTGTTTCATTGACGATCTTCCCAGGAAAATCCACCTACGTTACATTCTAGAATTGTTTTATACCTAAATGGAACAGGAAAAAATTGGGGAGTAAAGAAGAAAAATTCTGTAAAGTATATACATCTGCCAAACCAGTTATTTATTTATTTATTTATTTTTGAGATGGAGTCTCGCTCTGTTGCCCAGGCTGGAGTGCAGTGGTGCAATCTCGGCTCACTGCAAGCTCCGCCTCCCGGGTTCACGCCATTCTCCTGCCTCAGCCTCCCGAGTAGCTGGGATTACAGGTGCCCGCCACCACACCCGGCTAATTTTTTTTTTTGTATTTTTAGTAGAGACGGGGTTTCACCGTGGTCTCGATCTCCTGACCTCGTGATCCGCCCACCTCAGCCTCCCAAAGTGCTGGGATTACAGGTGTGAGCCACTGCACCCGGCCCAAACCAGTTATTTTAATGAATACTGTCAAGTAAATCAAATACATTGTGTTTACTTTTTAAAATATTTGAATCAATAAATTCAAGCAGGCTTTAAACAGATTGAACCAAAGGCTAACATTGATAGTAAATCCTCAGCTACATAAAAATAATCCATCAAATTACTATATCAGGAACAGAGCACAGAAACCCAGGTAGAAAGTAAAAGTTGCCAAAATACATATAGCTAAAATATATGTCACAAGTTCAAACAAACAGATAAGAAAAACGATTAAAACAAATTATATACTGACTGATTTACTGCCCCACTCCCCAACACATGTGCACAAAGACAAACTTAAGACCTTCTGTATTAATCGGGATTCTCTAGAGAAACAGAATAGGATAGGTGTATATATAAAGTGGAGTTTATTAAGGAGTATTAACTCACATGATTACAAGGTCCCACAATAAGCCATCTGCAAGCTGAGGAGCAAGGAAACCAGTCTGAGCTCCAAAGCTGAAGAACCTGGAGTCCGATGTTCGAGGGCAGGAAGCATTCAGCATGGGATAAATATGTAGGCAGGGAGGCTAAGCCAGCCTAGTCTTTTCACATTTTTCTGCCTGCTTTATTCTGGCTGGACTGACAGCTGATTAGTTGGTGCTTATCCAGATTAAGGGTGGGTCTGCCTTTCCCAGTCCACTAACTCAAATGTTAATCTCCTTTGGCAACACCCTCAGAGACACACCCAGGAACAACACTGTGCATCCTTCAATCCAATCAAGTTGACACTTATTATTAACCACCATACCCTCATTAATAAATTTAGTTTTCTTAACTCTCAGTGAATAGAAAGAAACCAAATAGGTGAATAAATTATTGAAGAAACATCCACTATTAACCATGTGGTGATGACTAACAGCTAGGGAAGAAACTGAAGGACTTTATAAAACTACACACATTGGGCAGATCATGAGGTCAGGAGATGGAGACCATCCTGGCTAACAGGGTGAAATCCCGTCTCTACTAAAAATACAAAGCATCAGCCAGGCATGGTGGTGGGCGCCTGTAGTCCCAGCTACTCGGGAGGCTGAGGCAGGAGAATGACGTGAACCTGGGAGGTGGAGCTTGCAATAAGCCAAGATCATGGCACTGCACTCCAGCCTGGGCGACTCCTCAAAAAAAATAAAAAATAAAAAATAAGTAACTACACACATACATATCACACATACACATATGTACATACAGGTACATACACAAATTTAAAAATATTCATTTTAGTCTGGGGTAAATCAGTATAGTATAAAATAAAACTGTATACCTCAATCGTTCCTTTTATCACTATATTAAAACACAGCAAAACGAATGTCTATAATAATGATAGTGAATATAATTATATGCTATGTATAATTTTAGAAAAAAAATCTGCCAAGAATTTGATAAATGGTTTCAATTTAAAATAACTCAAATAGAACTTTGATATATAATAAGTGAAAAACTAAAATTTAATATGCATCAAGCAGAATGCTGAGTGCCTTATAAAACAATTTGATTGCCAAAACCAGCCTATTTGGCACTTATTTTTAATCTCCATTTTATGAATAAGGAGTATAAGCTCAGCAAATTTAAGAAACATCAGTGTTGGCACTGCTATTGAAGTGACACAATTGGTACTCAAAACCAGACTTGACTTAGAGATGCTACTTCCACCACAGTGTGGCATTTTAATGACTGGAATAGTCACTTACATAGAGTGCTACAAAATCTAGAAGCATTAGTGCACTTGGTCAGATCAGAGTTTCATTATCAGCTTGACAAAAGCATATTTAAATAGAGAAAGGGAAAGTGCTATTACCATTCTGAATGCTGTGCCACATTTTTGTTCAAAGGAGATATGGAGGCCATTTGTCCCTGTGTTAAGTAACCTGAAAGTACCTTTGCTCTGAATGTCCATTTCTGTTGATTTATAATATTTATTTGCTTGGTTTCAAATTTCCTTTCAGATTTGTTTCACTTTCTTCTATTGTCCTGTTGTGACTACCTCTATCAACCTCTTCCTTTCTTACCTAAATTCTAACCTATTATAATTTAAGCAACCAAATGGCAAATCAAATTCATTGGAAATTGGTCTTATAAAAATACAGAATTTATGATTGAATGTCTATGTGGTTTCCTGTAAGTGAAGTACTGTATAAATTATAGTCACTCAATTTTAGGACATCTCCTTCGTTTAGAGATGTTTTCTTTTTTTTCTGAATTCTCAACTATGTCTTGGATATTTGAGTATCCTTCAGAATGAGGATTTCCATTTACGTCTCTAACATAACATTTCTAATGTCTTGCAACCATTTCTCTGATGAAATTCATAAGTTAAACAGATTTTCAAACTTAAATGCTTTTAGAAACTGGTTAAAACCCCATATGACATCTAGGTAAAAAATTCCATACTAGTAAATCAATTGCCAAAATTTCTAAGGCTTATATTTTACTGGCTCGATACATATTCTGCTTTTCATGTTTAACTGAAGCCACAAATCCACACTGTATCAACACTGTAGAAAAAATAAATTGAAAGTAATGTGGGTTTTTTTTAAATTCATGACTTAATGACAATAATTTGTCTCTATATGGTACTTTTCCCGAAATTATGTTGGAAAAATTGTTAATACATTCTTCTACATTCCTATCTATGTATCTTTTAGAAAGATGACAAATATCATTATACCAATAAGACACCAGATGAATAGAATGTTCAAAGAAGACGTTACAATTTAGAGGAGCCATTTCTGAATTGGTGGTATACTAGTTAAAAATCCAAGTAAATGCCTACAGGGCAAATTTTCCAGATCAGTGGAATGAAAATAAATAGCTCCAATAGAAAGAAGCTACAGGTAAACCATAGATGTTGCTGTCAACACTGACATTGTACTGTATCCCCTTAAATGTAAAAGGCAACAACTTCACAAGTGTCTTGCTCTAACAGGCTAGTTGCTAATTATGCAATATTCTATACGATTTTAGTACTTTTGTTAGAATAAATAACCATATTGGCTTCTCGCAACCACATAATCTGTTATTGAGTTGTGGTATATTTTTTTAAAATAATGTTCTCCCACTTCAGCTCTCAAAATGGTTAGTAGTTGTTCTTTTATTTAATAAATCAGATAAAACTTGCAGTACCAAAGTCATATTCTTCATTTCTACCATCTTCTTTCCTATCTTGAAGAAGTATAACATTTTCAAAGCAGCCTTAGGTAGAAAGAGAGCAGTCAGGAAACGAGATCTTAGAATCTAGACCAGCTCTGCCTTTAATGAGTTCTATGACCATGACCAAATCACTTAACCTTTCTGAACCCCATATTTGTAGTCTGGAAAATGAAGGAGTTGGAGGAAGTTATATCTAAGGCCTCTTCCACTTCTACAACTCTCTGATTCTTTGTATAGGATATCAAAGTGGGTCACCAGTGTTAGGATTCCTGGATTTTTCTTTTAATATGTTCTAAGATTAGAATAGGTGATATATATCTTTCCTAAAATAAACTGGCAGATCTATATTTGAGTGAATAACTTGTAGATTTTTTAAAAAATTGTTTTTCAGAAATCTTTTATCATAGATGTCAGATGATTAAATAGTTGTAGATGTGAATACACACACACACACACACATATATATGATGGAGTCTCACTTTGTCACCCAGGTTGGAGTGCAGTGGCACCATCTCGTCTCACTGCAACCTTCATCTTCCAGGTCCAAGCGATTCTTCTGCCTCAACCTCCTGAGTAGCTGGGACTACAGGGACGCGCCACCATGCCCAACTAATTTTTGTATTTTTTTTTAGTAGAAACGGGGTGAAATAATGTTTTTATACAGTCAGTCTTGTTCATTGGAAAGTAATAATGGCTTTGCAACTTAACCAATCAGGTAAGTGCATTTATGGTTCACATGAATATTATATCTCATTATCCTGTACATTTTTTTCCCTCCTGTAAGTTTTCTTCCTGATCCTTATATAAACTAGCTATCCAACCAAAACCAGTAATAAGATTGTTTGTCTACTAAACTCTATAACTCCCAACTCAATTTTCGTTAGTAAACTGAAAATCTGTAAGGAGAATAAAAAATTATTTTGAAACTAGCATACTCTTTTTTAAAAATCAGTTTACCTAAAATAGTACATTTTATTCGTATGTTGTATGTTTGAAAGGTGCAAATTGGATGCTTAGAGATCGAAAAATAATACTTACCAAGTTAGAAATATGAAATCTTATACATAATGTTTTGTCTTCTACCTCTTTTGATTATGTACGTGGCTTTAATAAAAGATGTATATCATGTGTATCACATCAGGAAAAACTCTGACGTATGTGAATCAAGGGTCCCTCATTTTTTTTTCTTTCTTTGTTTCCCCCCCAGTTCTTAGTGTCTAGGATCTATGTGTACTAGGGCTAATCATTTGAGATTTCATGTATAAAATGAAGGACTAAATTATCCTTAAGGTTCTTGCTCATTCTTATTTTCATATAAGGACACTTCTTATTCAGTGCAGTTTGTACTGTAAATCTTCTTATTCTAGTGAAGGGGAGAAGAAAGAGCAAGAGTAACAGAGAGACCCAGAGAGGTGTCACAGTTTCTTATGTACTTCCCCATTCATTCACTACCTTAAATTGGAACATTAAGAGCCGTTTACTCATGTACTCACTTTTCTCATATTCAGTCCAAAAACAAAGCTGAGCAAGGATGTATACCAGCTATGTGTATATTTAATTAAACTCAAGTAGAGATTTTTAAGCATTTTAAAATGACATATTTGTTTACCAATCAAAATAATTGCATTGGATATCAAAGGAAAACAAAAGCAAAACTGGATTAAATGATTGAAAAGTTGAAGGACACCTGGAAAGGGTTGCCAGCCTAAAACAGAGGAAAGCATTATTCTGTGAAGTTGTCGCAGGAACCAGCATCATTATAGTGTTCCAGTAAACATGGAAATGTACCCAAGAAAGATAATGATGTTTAAGAATGAATCCCTCTTTGCTCTGTTTCCAAAGCATTCATATTAAATTTCACCTGATATCAAGTGCTTGGTAATTAATATCAGTGTGTTTTTGCAATAAATCAGTAACCTCAGTTCAGAGAAGACCTAAAGGCTTACAGGAAAGATAGATTTGATCAATGTCATGTCCTTAGTAGCAAAACTGGAATTAGAACTCAGCGATGTTTCTTACTCTTCTAGATAGGAAAAAGAATTTAATGTGATGAAGAGAATCATAAGAACACATACATATGGGACACGTGAACATCTATCTACTAAGGCAGCTAAAATGAAAGAGGAAGATGGAGAGAATGAATTAGCCAGAAACCACTTTGAGTTTGACACAATGAGTTTCTTCTTCAATTACAGTAGAATAAATACAGTCATGTGTTTATTAACAATGGAATACATTCTGAGAACTGCATCATTAGAGGATTTTTTCCTTCTGCAAACATCACAGAGTGTACTTACACAAATTCAATGGTATAGCCTACTACACACCTAGGCTATGTGCTACATCCTATTGATCCAAGCCAGAAACATGCACAGCATGTTACTGTACTAAATACTGTGGACAATTGTAACACAATGGTAAGTACTTTTATAGCTAAACATATCTAAATATAGAACAAGTACAGTAAAAATATGTATTGTAATCTTACGAGATCATCATTGCATATGTGGTCAGTCATTGGCCAAAACATTGTTAGGTAGCACCCAACTGTAAATGGAAAGGGATGTATGTGTCAGTGGGGGTGGTGGTGAATATAAGTGATAACAAGACCACAAAGGATTTTAGCTTTGAGCGGATGTCAAAGTTAGACTTTACATGAGGGGTTTCTTTCTTACCTTATTATGTAGAAATACAGCGTGCCTACTTTTGTTTGCTTTTTCTCTTTAGATACCTTACATTTTCAGAGCCAAAGAAAATCAGAAGTTTGTAGTAGTGTAATGTATAAATTCGTATATTTAACAGTCAATATATTGGTGATGAGAAAACTATAGATTCAGAACATCTCAACTATTAACGATGAATGACTTAGGAAAATAATTTGGTTTTGCTGAGCCTTATGCTCCTCACCTGTTTTATTTAAAGTCTCTACCTACACTGCAGGTTTGAAACAAGACACAAGTATGATGATTATGTGAAACGCACTGTATAGCAGAAAGCACAATACATATACAAAGTAGTATTATTACCAGAATGTCCTCAGTTTTGACAAGCATCTGACGTGAAACCTGAATTTTCCAGATAATGACTATGAAGTCTCACCTGTCATTGGGTATGCAGATGTTTAAAATATAGTTAATGATTCATAAGATGCGGTACTGATTAAACCTCTAATTAGGTGTCTTCTAATTTTAGGCTAATGATGACTTTTCCAGCCCTTAGGTCTTTTCTCTTTCTGTTTCACCACTTATAGAACTGACTTAAAATTCACAACAGGAAAATCAGTGAAGTCTTTTTAGTTTATATTTACTTTTAATTTTTCTTAGTAGAGTGTAAAATTTCTGCTGCATCACTAATCATCATAATAAAAAGGTACACTTTTGTCCATTTGAAATACAGGAGACACTGAAAAATCAGTCTTCATACATTTAATCTAGAAATTATCTATTACAACCTGGCATTTTTACAACAAAATTAATGAACTGGTAGACTTTTTATACTGCTTTTAATCATGTCAACAAAAAGAAAACATGTCCCAAATAATTTGTTAGAAATTTATAAATGATAAAATACAATTTGAGTTTTAGAATGACAACAACTAATAGAAAATAAATTACTTAGCTTAATAAACTTTTCAAATCACTATTTAAAATGTAATATTTAAAGAGAGTAAAAAGGAAACTTCTTGAGGGTACACAATTCTGCTTTCCAAGAGCTCAGAATAATCCCAGCAATGAAACCTCCAAAGTATCATCATCCAAAGGTTAAATGATGTAGAAAGTATAATATTTTTACACTGATTAGGTATATAATTGGTTTTAGGGGTCTTAAAAAATAACTTCAACTTTTATTTTAGATTCAGGGCATATATGTGCAGATTTTTAACCTGAGTATATTGAATGACACTGAGGTTTGGGGTATGACTTATCCCATCACCCAGGTCCTGAGCATAGTAACCAATAGTTTTTCAACCCTTGTCCTTCTCCCTGCCTCCCCGGCACCCTAGTACTGACTGTCAATTACTGCCATTGTCATATCCATGAGTACCCATTTCTTAGCTTCCATATATAAGTGAGAGCATACAGTATTTAATTTTCCGTTCCTGCATTAATTTACTTGGGATAATAGCATCCAGCTGCATCCATGTTGCTGCAAAGACATGATTCCATTCTTTATAAAGGCTGTATAGTATTCTATAGTGGATATGTACCACATTTTCTTTATTTAGTTCACCACTGATGGGCATCTTGGTGGATTCCATGTCTTTTCTACTGTGAAAAGTACTGTAATGAACGTGCAAGCTCATGTGTCGTTTTTGGTAGAAAGATTTCTTTCTTTTTTTTTTTTTTTTTGGATATATGAACCCAGTAATAGGATTACTACATTGATAGTTCTGTTTTAAGTTCTTTAAGAAATTTTCAAACTGCTTTCCACAGTGGCTGAACTAGTTTATATTTCCAACAACAGTTATAAGCATTCCCTTTTCTCCACAGCCTCACCAGCATCTGCTGTTTTTTGAATTTTTAATAATAGCAATTCTGACTGGTGTTTGATGGTATCTCATTGTGGTTTTGATTCACATTTCTTTGAAGGTTAGTGATGTTGAACATTTATTCACATTTATGGGCCACTTGTATGTCTTCTTTTGAGAAGTGTCTGTTCATATCTTTTGCTGATTTTAGTGGGGTTATTTGTTTTTGCTTGTTCGATAGTTTAAGTTCCTTAAAGATTTTGGACATTAGACCTTTGTGGGATGTATATATTGAAAACAGTTTCTCCCATCTGTAAGTTGTCCACTTACTCTGTGGATACTTTCTTTTACCATGCAGAAGTTCTTTAGTTTAATTAGGACCCACTTTTAAATGTTTGCTTTTGTTGCAATTTCTTTTGAGGACTTAGTCATAAATTCTTTCCCAAGGCTGATATCAGGAATGATATTTCCTAGGTTTTCTTCTAGGTTTCTTATAGTTTGATATCTTAATTTTTAATCTATCTTGAGTTAATTTTTGTGTATGGTGAAAGATAGGAGTCCAATTTCATTCTTCTGCAAATAGTTAGCTAGCTATATCAGAACAAGTTATTAAATTGGGAATCATTCCCCATTGCTTATTTTTGTTGACTTTGTCAAAGATCAGATGGCTATAGGAGAGTGGCATTACTTTTCTCTAAGACTTTGTTCATTTTTTAAAATTATTTCTTTTTACTTTTTATCTGACTGAGTTAGTTCAAAAGACTGGTCTTCAAGATCTGAAATTATTTTTTCTACTTTGCCCAGTCCATTGATAAAGCTTGCAATTGTATTTTGAAATTCCTTAAGTGAATTATTCAATTCCAGAAGCTCTCATTAATTTGTTTTTAAGATGTTTACATCTTCCTTCATTTCCTGGATCACTTTTTTTAAAAAACATTATTTTATTTTATTTTAAGTTCTGGGATACATGTGCAGAACGTGCAGGTTTGTGACAGGTAAACGTTTGTCATGGTGGTTTGCTGCACCTATCAACCTACCACTTAGGTATTAAAGTCCACAAGCATTAGCTATTTAGCTATTTATCCTGATGCTCTCCCTCCTTTTCCACACTCTACTGACAGGCCCCAGTGTGTGTTGTTCCCCTTCTGTACCTATGTGTTCTTATTGTTCAACTCCCACTTATAAGTGAGAACATAGTCTGGTGCAGTGGCTCACGCCTGTAATCCCAGCACTTTGGGATGCCCAGGTGGGTGGATTACCTGAGGTTGGGAGTTTGAGACCTGCCTGACCAACGTCGAGAAACCCCATCTCTACTAAAAATACAAAATTAGCCAGGCATGCAGGACATGCCTGTAATCCCAGCTACTCAGGAGGGTGAGGTAGGAAAGTTGCTTAAACCCGGGAGGCGAAGGTTGCAGTGAGCTGAGATCCTGCCATTGCACTCCAGCCTGGGTAACAAGGGCAAAATTCCATCTCAGAAAAAAAAAAAAAAAGAAAAGAAAAAATGAGAACATGCAGTGTTTGGTTTTCTTTCTTTCTTTTTTTTTTTTTTCCTTTTTTCTTTTTTTTTGAGACGGGATCTTGCTGTGTCACCCAGGCTGGAGTACAATGGCATGATCTCGACTCACTGCAAACTTTGCATCCCAGGTTCAAGCGATTCTCCTGCCTCAGCCTCCCAGGTAGCTGGGACTATAGGCATGTGCCACCACACCCGGCTAATTTTTGTACTTTTAGTAGAGATGGGGTTTTGCCACGTTGGCCAGGCTGGTCTCAAACTCCTGACCTAAGATGATCTGCCCCCTTGGTCTCCTAAAGTGCTAGGATTACAGCCATCAGCCACTGCGACCAGCCTGTTTCTGTGTTTGCTGAGGATAATGGCTTCCAGCTCCATCCATCTCATTCCTTTTTATGGCTGCATAGTATTCCATGGTATATATGTAGCACTTTTTCTTTATCCAGTCTATCATTGATGGACATTTGGGTTGATTTCATGTCTTTGCTATTGTGAATAGTGCTACAGTGAACATATGTGTGCATGTATCTTTATAGTACAATGATTTATATTCTTTTAGGTATATACTCAGTAATGGAATTGCTTGGTCAAATGGTATTACCAGTTTTAGGTATTTGAGAAATCACCACTCTATCTTCTACAATGGTTGAACTAATTTACATTTCTACCAACAGTGTAAAAGTGTTTCTATTTCTCCACAGCCTCACCAGCATCTGTTGTTTCTTGACTTTTTAATAATCACCATTCTGAATGGTGTGAGATGATATCTATTGAAGTTTTGATTTGTATTTCTCTAATGATGAGTGATGTTGAGCTTTTCTAAATATGTTTGTTGGCCACATAAATGTCTTCTTTTCAGAAACATCTGTTCATGTCCTTTGCCCAATTTGTAATGGGGTTGTTTGTTTTCTCTTATAATTTTTTTTAAGTTCCTTGTAGATTCCGCATATTAGACCTTTATCAGATGGATAGATTGCAAAATTTTTCCCATTCTACAGATTTTCTGTTTATTCTGATTATTTCTTTTGCTGTGCAGAAGCTCTTTACTTTAATTAGATCCCATTTGTCATTTTTTGCTTTTGTTGAAACTGCTTTTGACACTTTTGTCATGAAATTTTTGCCGTGTCCATATCCTGAATGGTATTGCCTAGATGTTTTTCTAGGATTTTGATAGTTTTGGGTTTTACATTTAGGCCTTTAATCCATCTCGAGTTAATTTTTGTATAAGGTATAAGGAAGGGGTCAAGTTTCAATTTTTTGCATATGGCTGGCCAGTTCTCCCAGCACCATTTATTAAATAGAAAATTTGTTCCCCATTGCTTGTTTTTGTCATGTTTGCCCAAGATCAGATGGTTGTAGATGTGCAGTCTTATTTCTGAAATCTCTATTCTGCTCTATCCGTCTATGTGTCTGTTTTGGAACCAGGGCCATGCTATTTTGATTACTGTGGTTACTGTAGCCTTGTAATATAATTTGAAGTCAGGTAATCTCATGCTTTCAGCTTTGTTCTTTTTGCTTAGGATTGTCTTGGCTATACAGGCTCTTTTTTGTTCAATATGAATTTTAAAATACATTTTTCTAAATCTGTGAAAAATGTCAGTGGTACTTTAATGGGAATAGCATTGGATCGATAAGTTACTTTGGACAGTATGGCCATTTTCACGATAGTGATTCTTCCTATCCACGAGCATTGAAAGTTTTTCCGTTTGTTTGTGTTCTTTCTGATTTCCTTGAGCAGTGGTTTGCAGTTCTCCTTTCAAAGGTCCTTCACTTCCCATGTTAGCTGTATTCCTGAGTATTTTATTCTCTTTGTAGCAGTTGTGAATGAGAATTCATTCATGATTTGGCTGTCTGCTTGGCTATTGTTGGTGTATAGTAAGGCTTGTGATTTTTGCACATTGATTTTGTATCCTGAGAATTTGTTGAAGTGCTTATCATCTTAAGAAGCTTTTGGGCTGAGATGGTGAGGTTTTCTTGATACAGGATCATGTCATCTGCAAACAGAGAGAGTTTTACTTTCTCTTTTCCTATTCGAATATCTTTATTTCTTTCTCTTGCCTGATTGCCCCGGCAGCAGTGATGGATGCTGCCCCTCCCCCCAGAAACTGTCATCTTAGGCAGCCAGCAGCTGCAGTGAAGATGGCCACTCTTCCCCCAGGGAACTCGGTAGTCTTAGGCAGTCCCCAGCTGAGTGGCTGCTGAGAATCTGCACAGCTCTGTGCTTGGGAACCAGGCCCTTGTGACGTGGGATCACAAGGGGAATCACCTGATTTTTGAGTTGTACAGATCCTTGGAAAAAGTGTGGTTTCTTGGGTGGGGTAGCACAATCACTCATTGCCTCCCTTGCCTGGGGATGGGAGCACCCCTTGCCCGATGTGGCTCCCAGGTGAGCCATTGCACTGTCCTGCTTTTCCTCACTCTCCATGGGTTATACCAGCCAGCTAGTTAGTCCCAGTGAGAGAACCTGGATACCTCAGTTGCCAGTGTGGGATTCACTTACTGTTTTCATTATCTCAGTGGGCCTGGATTGCTCTAAAAGTTTGTTTGTGTGGATTTTTCAATCTTGTTTTTGATCTAGTTAAGTTTCCTTGTAATCCATGCTTTGAAATCTTTATCTGTCATTTCTCAGTTTCCATTTTGGTTACAGACTGTTGTTGGAGATCTAGTGTGATCCTTTGGTGGTGTCATTGCATTCACAACTTTTTATGCTGCCAGAATTCTTGTATACAGAATTCTTGTATACAGAATTCTTCTATAGCCCTATGTGCTTTTGTTGAAAGTTTTTATACTTTCAATGTGTATTTCAATCTACAAGCTAGTAGAAGGTACTTATACCAACGAACAGAAGCAGCCAATGTGGCTGAGTATACACTTCTTTATTGGGAGAAGCTCTGTGTTGCCTCAGGCTGATTCATGGACTGAACATTGATCTGAGATCCCTTCTCAACCCTGGGGTGTAGCTGGGGGCAAGATAGGTGGAGCCAGACCAGGCAGGAGAGCCAATAGGTCCCCCAAAGGCAGGTGCAAGCACCAGTTCTAAGCAAGAATGCAGTAGGTAGACACCAAGCAAAGCACCCAGAGGTGTGCCTAGGCATGTAATTTAGAAACCTCCTCAGCCCAAGCTCTCTGTACAGGGACTGGGGTGGCCAAAACTCCTAATCCAAGATAGTGGGTGCTCAAGAAGCCTGGAGATCTGCCTGGGTGTGAGCATAGAGGGCCACACTGTACCATAATCTATGCCTAGGAAGGGGGGGTGGCTCAGACTGCTGAGCCAGGTGAACTGATACTCTGAATGCCTAGAGATCTACCTGAGCATGACCATGCACAGGATCTCTGCACTTGAAGTGTGGGGCAATCAGGTTGGTAATCCATGCAAGGAGGTGCTTCAGATTTCTGGAGATCTCCCTACATGTGGAGTGAAGAGGGTCCCACTGCACCATGATCTATGCACAGGAAGGGTGGGATAGCTCAGGCTGCTGATCCAGACAAGAGGGTGCTCTGAATACCTGAAGATCTGGATGGGTATGGAACAGAATGGGTGCCAACTACATCACAATCTCAGTGGATTAGGCTGGGGTGCCCAGGCATGACACATGCAGACCAGTTCCAGGTCACCAAGCTGGCCCTGGCTACAAATCTCATTGTCCAGGAGAAACCACAGCTTTAGCAGCATTCTTCCCATGGAAAGCCTGTGATAGGGGAGAACACAATTCCAGTGCCTATTGCTGAGAATCTTTCTGCTGTTCAGGCTGGGGAGACCCCTATCCCACTCACTCAAGAATTCTGGAGATCCAGTCTCTGGCCTGAGACTAAAATTCCTATATGGCCATGCTTACCAAAGAATGCTGACTTTATACGTGCCCAGATTAAAAATGGAATCCTACACTCAATCACAGGTCTGAGGAAATGTCTACGTCTTTACCCAGTGTCTTTGCATCACAGTATCTCCAGACCTTCCCCTAAGTTAGCTCCAGGGGTTAGGAGAAACAAAGTGTTCTCATACTGGGTGTATTAGTCCATTTTCATACTGCTATAAAGAACTACCTGAGACTGGGTAATTTATAAAGGAAAGAGCTTTAATTGACTCACAGTTTAGTATGGCTAGGGAGGAATCAGGAAACTTACAATTATGGCAAAAGGTGAAGGGAAAGCAAGACACCTTCTTCACAAGGCAGCAGGAAGGAGAAGTGCTGACAGAAGGGAAAGAGCCCTTTATAAAACCATCAGATCTCATGGGAATTCACTCACTATTATGAAAACAGCATGGGGAAACTGTCCCCATGATTCAATTACCTCCACCTTGTCTTTCCCTTGACATATGGGGATTATGAGGATTATGGGAACTACAATTCAAGATGAGATTTGGGTGGGGACGCAATGCATAACCATATCATTCTGCCCCTGGGCCCTCTCAAATCTCATGTCCCTTTTACATTTCAAAACCAATCATGCCTTCCTAACAGTCCACCAAAGTCTTAATTCATTTCAGCATTAACCCAAAAGTCCAAGTCCAAAGTCTTTTTTGAGACAAGGCAAGTCCCTTCTGCCTATGAGCCTGTAAAACCAAAAGTAAGTTAGTTACTTCTAAATAAAATAGGCATACAGAAATTGGGTTAATAAACCCATTCCAAATGGGAGAAATTGACCAAAACAAAGGGACTATGGGTCCCAAGCAAGTCCAAAATATAGTGGGGCAGTCATATCTTAAAGCTTCAAAATGATCTCCTTTGACTCTGTCTCACATCCAGGTCACGGTGATGCAAGAGGTGGGTTTCCATGCTCTTGGGCAGCTCCACCAGTATGGCTCTTTAGGGTAAAGCTCCCCTACTGGCTGCTTTCACAGGCTGGTGTTGAGTGTCTGAGGATTATCCAGGTGCACAGTGCTAAATGTCAGTGGATCTACCATTCTGGGTTCCGGAAAATAGTAGTCCTCTTATCACAGCTCCACTAGGCATTGCCCCAGTGGAGACTCTGTGTGGGGGCTCCAACCCCCACATTTCCCTTCTGCACTGCCCTAGCATAGGTTCTCTCTGAGTTCTCCATTCCCGCAGCAAACTTCTGCCTGGACATCCAGGCATTTTCATACATCCTCTGAAATCTAGATGAAGGTTTTCAAACTTTAGTTCTTGTCTTCCATGTACTGGCAGGACCAACACCATGTGGAAGCCACTAAGGCTTAAAGCTTGCACCCTCTGAGCTGTACATTGCCCCCTTTTAGCTATGACTGGGATGCAGGGCACTAAGTCCCCAGACTGCACAAAGCAGCAATGCCCTGGGCCCAGCCAATGAGACTTTTTTTTTTTTTTTTTTTTGCCTAGGCCTCTGGGATTTTAATGGGAGGGGCTACCCTGAAGACTTCTGATGTGCTCTGGAGACATTTCTCCCATTGTCTTGGTAATTAACATTTAACTCCTTGTTACTTATGCAAATTTTTGCAGCTGGCTTGACTTTCCCCCCAGAAAATGGATTTTTCTTTTCTTTTTTTTTTTTTTTTTTTTTTTTGAGACGGAGTCTCGCTCTTTCACCCAGGCTGGAGTGCGGTGGCGCGATCTCCGCTCACTGCAAGCTCCGCCTCCCGGGTTCACGCCATTCTCCTGCCTCAGCCTC
Source organism: Hylobates moloch (assembly GCF_009828535.3). Classification (NCBI taxonomy): domain Eukaryota; kingdom Metazoa; phylum Chordata; class Mammalia; order Primates; family Hylobatidae; genus Hylobates; species Hylobates moloch. The sequence goes on along the minus strand of NW_026652279.1, from coordinate 57,273,894 downwards.
TCCGAGTAGCTGGGACTACAGGCGCCCGCCACCACGCCCGGCTAATTTTTTGTATTTTTAGTAGAGACGGGGTTTCACCATGGTCTCAATCTCCTGACCTCGTGATCCGCCCGCCTCGGCCTCCCAAAGTGCTGGGATTACAAGCGTGAGCCACCACGCCCGGCCTGGATTTTTCTTTTCTATAGCATTGCCAGGCTTAAGATTTTCCAAACTTTTATGTTCTGCTTCCCTTTTAAACGTAAGATCCAATTGCAAATCACATCTTTGTGAATGCATAAAACTACATTCTTTTAAGAGCATACAAGCCATAAGAGCATAATCCCCATATGCTTTAGGTTTAGAAATTTCTTCTGTCAGATACCCTAAATCATCTCTCTCAAGTTCAAAGTTCCACAGAACTCTAGGGCAGGGGCAAAATACCACCAGTCTCTTTGCTAAAACATAACAAGAGTCACCTTTATTCCAGTTCCCAACAAGTTCTTCATCTCCATCTGAGACCACCTCAGCCTGGACTTCATTGATTATATCACTATCAGCATTTTGGTCAAAGCCAAATCTCTAGGAAGTTCTAAACTTTCCCACATCTTCCTGTCTTTTTCTGAGCCCTCCAAACTGTTCCAACCTCTGCCTGTTACCCAGTTCCAGAGTCATTTTCACATTTTCCAGTATCTTTACATCAGCACCCCACTCTACCAGTATCAATTTCCTGAATTAGTCCACTTTCATACTGCTATAAAGAACTGCTCAAGACTAGGTCATTTACAGAGGAAAGAAGTTTTATTTACTCACAGTTAAGCATGGCTGGGGAAGGCTCAGAAAACTTATAATCATGAGAGAAGGGGCAGGGGAAGCAAGGTGCCTTTTTCCCAAGGCAGCAGCAAGGAGAAGTGCTGAGAGAAAGAGCAAGAACCCCTTATAAAACCATGAGACCCCATGAGAACTCACTCACTATCATGCGAACAGCATGAGGGAAGCTACCCCCATGATTCAATTATCTCCACCTGGTCTCTCCCTTAAGACGTGGGGATTATGGCGATTACAATTCAGGATGAGATTTTAGTGCGGACACAAAGCCTAACCATATCAATGGGAGATGTGAGAGAGGCAGGGTGCCTCCCTCTGTGACTTACCTTTCCACCGGGGATCCGAGCTTTGTTAGCCAGATGCCATCATGGGAGCTATTTGCCTCCATTATCCTCCACAGATTCTGGGCTGTCCTTCATGATTCTGATGGATTATCATTCTCTTTCTTGAATTAAAGCTCACAGAGTTTATCCTTATGTGCTATATTGCTATTTCAAGTGGTGAGGCATGCTAAAAGCCTCTAATCTGCCATCTTGGGAAAAAATGCTATGTATTTAATTTTTATATAGGTCTTGATTTTGTAATGCAGATCCCAGAGCTGTGAATGAAAAGTAGCTCTTAATTATTTTATATAATTAAACTAATTTCAGCTCATATATCTTTCACCTCATTTCTACATCAAAATAGTAACTTTTTAATTAAAGAGGCAGGAAAAGATTATATGCTATTCTCACACATTTATAATCGTCTTATGTAAAGAAAGATACAAAGTAACAATGGTTTTTGAATTTCAAATAAAATAAAAACTAAAATTATTATAGGTTGCAGAGTTTATTATTTAAATTACAAGTAATACAGATTTTAAAATTCATACTATTGAAAAATTATTTACAGCCACAATTCTATGTATAAGGTGAGAAAGATAAATAAAAACATACTGGCCATTTTACTGACACTCTTATTCTAAATGTAGAGATATTTTAAATATTTCCTTCAGTATTAAAGATGGTTCAAGGTGTTACAAATATAGATCAACTGACAAACTTGGGACATGTCCTTTTATGTAATATAGATATAATTAATATATTTTTAGAAAGGATGTACGTAGCGTTTATTAAGCAGCTCTTGGCCTTCCTCATCTATCTTTCCTCAGATTCTCTTAGTGAGTCTTTATATAATGCTTTGAGCTTTTTATAATTTATGGAAAAACATGACCACTACTTTCTAAAGTTTCTGTCACTATTAATAAATATCACCAGTGCCTCAACAGAGGATCTCTTCACCCAGGCTTTGTTTTGACCTATCTGGGTAAAGAGATTGCATTTTCAAGACATTTCTCCACAAAGAAGTTATTTCTAGTTGATTTTGGTTTGTTCTAATGTCGACATTGACAGAGCTTTTACATAATTTCTCTTATCTTGTGGTAATCTATTCCTATACATGGTTAAAGAAAGAGACACTGTAGTCTGTGCAGTCCTATTGAGGGAAAAGGAGTAACTTTTTGTGCTCAAGCTATGGCCTTCCAGGCACTGCTAAATCCCAATCATGGCCAGAATCCATTGCCAGTATGTATGTCTTATTGCCACTATCATGGACTCATTCTTTTCCTCAGGACTAGATATTCAGGGATGTGAAACGTACCTGCTTGGCTGAGGAAACCACACATAAGCTTCTATAACTGTAAGAACTATAGGGGACAGAGAAGCTCAAGTAAACAATCTATTCAAATTTAAAAGTTTTTCATCAAGGAGAATGCAAAACAGAATTTATATTAGAAAAAAAACCTTTAAAAATGATAAAACATGGGAAGAGACTCATGATTTATAACAAAACCAAAGGAAACGTGAGGAAAGAAATCTCTACATCATAAGGATGAAATAAGACAGTAGTTGTAGTAAAAATTTGTTTCATTAAGTTGTATCCTTCTGTCTTTTTTGGCATAAAATACATCTAAAATCTAAAATATAATAACTTGCAAAATGTGTTTCTATAAACTATACCCCGCCTGCTAAAATGCAACATGTTCTAATGTTGGCTGGTAAATTGCAGTCATAATTTTAAGCACACTTTCTTGCCATTTTTTCAATAGAAAAGATATGAAAATAAGGTCACTAATTTCCTTAAAGTTATAAAATGTGAGGCAATACTGTACTATGATCAGACATACCAAATTTACTCGTTTAATGAAAGAAACTGCCTTGTTTTCTTAGTTCTAAATGGTTAAGTTACCTACGTTTCTGAGGACACAGAAGCCTACAGATAACACAGGATCATGAAATCATTCTCTAGCTCTGCTTTTCTTTCTTCAGAACTAAAATCCCTTCAAAATTCTCCTGAAATATCAGAGAACTCGTATGGTGTCACATTCTCAGCTAATCAATAAATTAGACCCCTCAGCTAAACTATGGCAATGAACATTTTCAACTTCTTCAACTTTAGTCCCATGTGATAATACCCACTCTTGCTACCATTACCACTAGCAAAAAGAAAATGTCAATATCCGCTGAATTTTATTTCATGCAAACTTAACTCAAGAAACTGACTTGAGTTAGTCATGGGTGTCATGGGAAGCAGGAGAGGATTCTCAGAAAAGGGAGAAGTAACCTGAGATAAGAATAATGAGTAATAACAGGTTTCTACTTCAGAAATACAGAAGAATAAGTGTTTTGATTGGATCTTCTTCAATAGTGTAAGAGTATTATAGATTTTGTGCCAAAATAATTACTTTTTAAAGTTGATTGAGCATGTAAGAATGTCAGAAAAATCTTCGAGACTCAAAAATAAATAAAAAATTAACACTTAGTTGAAACTAGAAAATACTGTTTCTCTAGAGTCAATTAGTTGTATCTATACTGTGAGATATGGAAACAACCACCAGGCATTCTTTAGGTATTAACAAGTAAAATTGTCAAAAATATAGTTATCGAAATTAAAATCTCTATTCCAGGATTAAACAAAAAGTTGAACACAATTGTTTTGTAATATTAGGGAATTATATGTTGAATCTGAAAAAATAAAATTACCTAAACTGCAGCAGAGAGAAATAAAAATATTGAAAAATAAAATGTGTGTGTACATGTGAACACATGTATGATAGAATAAGAAAAGTTATCTCTAATAAGATTCCTATAAGAAAATAAGAGAGGTAACATGCAGGTTAAGAATACAACAAAGCTAATGAAAGACATGAATCCATAAATATTGAAGCAGGTAAATATCAAAAGTGACAATCATAAGAAAATATGTTTCCAAACAAGAGAAGACAAAACTATGAATGGGCTAACTATCCTACATAACACGTCAGAGAAAGTACAAAGGAATACATTCAAAATGGCAGATGGAAGGAGAGAATAAAGAAAATATGAGAAGGCGTAAGCTACCACAGTAAAGATATTTTATGAAGGTGGAAAAATATCTTGGCAACCAACATACACATAAAATAATTATTTGTCCTAATTTATAATGAAATGCTTAAATAAATGCATAAAACATGAATATGCCAACAACAAAAAAAAGCTGTTCACAGAGGAGAAAAGTGAATGGCCATTTAGCATGGGAAAAGCTGTTCAATTTAATTAGCATTCAGGAAAACATAACTTAAGGCCTAAGAGATACCATTTTATACCCATTAGATTGGTAAAATTGAAAAGTTGGCAAATACTATGTATGGATATGGGTATGGAGAAGTGAGAAACATTAGACATAGCTGGTGGGAATTTAATTGATGTAACTTTGGAAAACAATTTGACATTATCTTGTAAAATTGAATATGCCCATGTTGTACAAATCAACAATTCCTCACCTAAATACAGTGTTTAAAGAGATGATTTTGCATATGTGTATCTGTAGACATATAAATAAAATGTCAGGGCAGCATTATTTATAATAACAACAATCAAAATGGAAAAAAATCATCAACAGAATATGATTAAATAATTTATAGTATATTTATACCTGTAGACTATGGCATATCAGCGACACTATGTGAATAGGCCACATGATGGATAGGCCATAATAAAGCAAGTTGCAGAAAACAATTACATATAATAACATTTATAATCCTAGGACTAAAGAAAACTACACCATAAAAGACAAGAAACTGATAAACACAAAAGTCAGAATATGGGGTATTTTCTAACGAAGAAGGTACTGGGATACAGAGGAATATTGTCACTCTGTTGGTAATACCTTATTTTGCTAGTGTGTTGGGTGTTGGCTCAATAATTTGCTGTATTATTCCATTGTATTGTTTTTGTTTTATTTTTGTTATACGTATTATTCTTTTTTTCTTATGTATTTTCTTTTTCTAGATTAACTATTGAAGTATAAACAAAGAATTATTTGGAACTGTACATATTAAGAGAGAAAGGAAGTGGACAGTAAGCCAAAAATATTCAATGGCTACAAATTCAGGGCCAATATACAGGAAACATTAAGGTTCCAATTATGTTGTTGCTCATTGTAGGAGCATTTGCTCTCTATATTCCATGTGTCAAGGGAAAATATATCTGAGTTAAAGGTCCTAACCCCTTCCACTGGAATTACCAATGTTGATGATATTCTGAGGGTTGCCCAGTAGAATGCAGGATACGCAGTTAAATATGAATTTCAGAGGAACAATCAATATTTATTTTCAGTATAGGTATGGCCTCAAATATTACATAGGACTTACTTAAAAAGTATATATATGTGAGAGATATAAAAATATATCATATGTTTGTATATATGTACCTAAGTGAAATACATATTATATTTATTTATAGCTCTCTCTCTTTCCATATATATATACACACACACACATATGTATGTATATGTATGTATTGCTTGTCTTAAATTTAACTGAGTATTCTGTATTTTTATTTAGTAAATCTGGCAACACAATTTATGCCCCATACATTCACATCTGAAGTTACTACTTCCTATCTCTGAAGAACATGTTTACTTGAATGCTACTTATGTTTCACACTCTTAAGTTCTTTTAGTGTACTCTATGTTTTTTACAGCCTTTAAAAAAATAATTCAGGAATGATGCCAGAAAACCATGAATGACTGAGAGCATATTGTATATCACACCACCCTGCTTCTGACTCTCTGTGAATCAAAATCATGTGCCAGACTCCCCTTCTCTTAGGTTGAATTCTTTCCCAGGAATCTCCCAGAGCTCCTACGCAAATAGAACAATTGAAGGACTTGCTATTGCATTCCTTCAGACACACCCCCACATGCCTAAGCCCTTCAATAAATAGAAATCTAAGTTCAATGTGAGACCCAAGTGAAATTGAACATTCAATTGATGAAGAGCTACAGTGATCGCTAGGAGAGTCTGGAATTCTTAATGAACATTAATTATAAAACTTACAAGAAGTCCCTTGACAAGATGTAAATTGTTTTTCTGAATTTCTGGTCATATTCTTTTGTGTGTTCTTTTTACATATAGTGAATCAGATAAACAGAACAATTAAAATTGTATAATTTAAAATTAAATATACATTTTTTATTTTAGTTTGATTTCCTCTAGATGTACGTGACATTTGTTCTCCAATAGAACATTTTCAATTTTTTCAAAGTGTTCTAAAATCAAGATTTAAAAACAACAAGCAACCACGAAGTACACCAAATTATGGAAAATTAATAACCTAGAAATATTGAACAAAAGAACAAAATTTTGTTTTTCTGTGAAATTGTACTTTCAGCTGCACTGTGTCAATTTTGTGATTACATATGAATTCAAACCAGTATATTGATTATGTAAGTCCTTTACTTGTTTCTATTTATATCCTCTTGATAATTCCTTCTTTGTGTTCCTTCCCTGTGTAGTCTTGCTTATATTTGGATACATCAGCATAAAAAAGTAGAATGTTAGCAGGCAGAATATAATAGCACATGTTCCTAAACAATGTAAGAAGAACTCTGCTAAACATCATTAAAATTGAAAAATGTAGTAAAATTTTTATACAGTTTAAAATATACTTTCAAATATATTTATGTTATGTTTCTGTGCTTGGGAATTTGAGTATTGAATAGTCTATATAGAAGGTGTTATAATTGTCATATCTTTTTAGGAAATCAATTGCCATAATACTAGAAATACCTATTTCAGAAATACCTATTTGGTACAGGATGCCAAAGAATTTTCTACTGAACTTGTGGATCTTGGCTCGGGAATAAACAATTTTGTTTTTGAGACGGAGTCTTGCTCTGTCCCTCAGGCTGGAGTGCAGTGGCATGATCTTAGCTCACTGCAACCTCGGCCTCCCAGGTTCAAGTGATTCTCCTGCCTCAGCCTCCTGAGTAGCTGGGATTACAGGTGCCCACCACCAGGCCTGGCCAATTTTTTAATTTTTTTTAGTAGAGACGGTGTTTCACCACTTTGGCCAGGCTGGTCTTGAAGTCCTGTCATGATCCACCCACTTCAGTCTTCCAAAGTGCTGGGATTACAGGTGTGAGCCACTGTGCCCAGCCACAAATGTTTTAACAACTAAATGTTTATACTATGTTTGTTGTAGAAATTCAACAACAATTAATCAAAGGGACTAAATCATCTTTTTGCTTTTGTAACCCAGAAAACAGAGACAGACTATGATCATATGAACCACTTAAACATGCAAAATTTGCTTAAATGAAAACCTGAGTTAGTATAATCAGAATCTGTGTGCCTGATTGGTTCTGCTTCAGTAAGAAAGCTTATAAAATGTATTTTGAAAGAATTACTAGATTGGTTGATAAGGGAAATGCATTAGACAAATTTAATTTAATAAGATGTTTTCATGAGATTAAAGCTCAAGTAGGGTTGGATGATATTTCAATTAGATGGATTTCAAACTGACTGAATAGTGGTATTCAAATAATGTTGGGTAGGGGACAAATGTCAGTCTGTAAAGCATTTCACAGAGCTCTGACCTTGAATATGTTTTGTTCACTATCAATAACATGGATGGAAAATGACATAAATCAAGGAAAAATCAACTTAATTTATAGTATGATAAAGTCAGGTTTCCAACCCATCTTCATAAGAGTGGTGAGCCGTATCTTGCAAGATGACATGCAATAGATGTTCACATCTGAAAACTCAAATGCAGTAGAATAGTACCTTATTGATCAAAGGTAAAGAAATTCAATGTGACTTTCAATTACAAAAATGTTAATGCAGTTATATATTACATTACTGTAATCTCTTGATTAAAGAATGAGATGGGCCTTTTCCTATCAGTTGCTCAACTACTTCCAGAATGATGTGTTTTATACACACACACACACACACACACACACACAGAGAAATACACTATAAAGGATATAACAAGGATGGTAAAATTTGTAACAAAAAATTCTGCCTGAGGAAGAGTTAGTTATAGATACTGGAAATGTCTAGTCATTAAAATTTTTCAAACTGAAGAACAGACGATAAAATATGTTTTCAAATGTCTGGAGCACCATGATACAAAAGAATTCTATTTTAAAGAAAATGTAGAAGGTACTTCTGGTTTCCAATCCTGTATGTAAGACGCTTGGAAGTCACCACTTCATCCTAATAAGTAAAACTCTGAAAATACTGAAAACTCAATAACTTTTCTTAGATCTGTAAGAGAAGTGAGGTCACAGGGTAAACCTCTGCCACAGGAGAATACAGAGAATCACAACTTACTGCAGCAGAAACCAATGAGCCGAAATCTTTGTGGGAACCAGTGCTGAGGAGGAAAACCTCAACTGTGATTATCAAATAGCTGAAGGCTCACTGTGGACAAGTCTAACAGCTAAGAACTCTAGAAAGACCCAAGTACCCGCCTTACTGTTGTATTTTACCTCCTAGAGCTCTACTAGGTGCTCAGAAAAATATTTCCTTGTCCTTCTGATTGCAGCCAGGGGTTTTGAAACATACAGAGTACCCTGTTCTAACAAAGTCTGCTCTCGGCGAAAATATTTAGCCAGAGATTCACTGCTCGGATTTTATCAGCTCCAAACTGACCTAGAGGAAGGGAAATACCAAACTCCAACCTACTTTAGACCTCCTGTCTCACTTAAAATGAGTGGAGGGGCCCTGAGAAGCAAGTGTGAAGTTCGCTTTCCAGAGGCACAGGCTCCCTAAAAGACTGAGACCTCATTATAGACTATGGAACACCTTTCCTCCCACCAAACCTCACTACCGCATTACTAAAGCCCTATTTAAAACAGTTCTTTTTATCCAGTATACCACGTAAAGATATCAGCGAAAACTTACAAAACAAACTAAGCGGCAAAAAAGCACAGTTTGAAGAAACAGAGCAAGCATCAAACCACATTTAGGTATGGGAAGAATGTTGAAATTTAAAAACAACTATGATTAACTTGGTAAGGGCTATAATGGATAAAGTAGAGAGGATGCAAGGACAGACAGTCAAGGTAAGTAGGTAGATGGAAACTCTAGGAAGAAACCAAAAAGATAATAAAGATTAAAAAAAACTGTAACAGAAATAAGGGTGACTTACATGGTCTTATTAATAGAATGAATGTGGCTGAGGAAAGAATCTCAGAACTTAAGGATATCTCAGTAGAAACCTCAACAACAGAAAAACAAAGAGAAAAAAAACTGAAAAAAAAAAAAAAAACTGAACAAAATATCCAAGGACTGTGGGGCACCTACAAAATGTATGTCATATGTGTAATGGGAATATCAGAAATAAAAATCAAGAAGGAAAAAAACAGAAAAAATATTGGAAAAAATAATGACTGAGAATTTCCCCAAATTAATATCAGATTAAAAAAATCCCCACAGATCCAGGAAGTTCAATAGAAAAACAAGCAGTAAAAATATGAAAATAACACTACACCTAGGCATATCGTTTATAAAGTACACAAAATCAAAGATTAAAAAAAAAAATTCATGATCAGGTGTGGTGACTCATGCCTGTAATACCAGCACTTTGCAGGGTGCGAGACAAGGAATCTGAGGCTAGGAGTATCAGACCAGCCTGGGCAACAAAGTGAGACCTAAGCTCTACAAAAAGTAAAAAATAAAATACATTAGCCAGGAACAACAGTAGCCAGGCCCTGCAGTCCCAGCTATTCAGGAAGCTGAAGTGGGAGTATTGCTTGAGCTCAGGAGTTCAAGGAGGCAGTCAGCTGTAATCATGTCACTGCAATCCAGCTTGGGTGACAGAGTGAGACCTGATCTCATCAAAAAAATAATAATAATAATTGAATTTTAAAAATCCTGAAAGAAGACAGAAGAAAAAAAATGAACAAATCAAAAAATTTACTTGTTATAAAAAGAACAAAGATAAGAATTCCATCTGACTTTTCCTCACAAACTGTCTCAACAAGAGTGAAATTAACTCTTTAAAACATTGGGGGAAAGAGAGAGAGAGAGAGAGAGAAAGCCCACCAAGCTAGAATTCTATAACCTGTGAAATTTTTCTTCAAAAGTGAAGAGGGGCTGGGTGCCGTGCCTCATATCTGTAATCCCAGCACTTTGGGAGGCTGAGGTGGGTAGATCACTTGAGGCCAGGAGTTCGAGACAAGCATGGCAAAACCCCATCTCTACTAAAAATTAGCTGGGCATGGTGGTGTGCACCTGTAATGCCAGCTACTAGGGAGGTTGAGTTAGGAGGATCGCTTGAACCCGGCAGGCAGAGTTTGCAGTGAGCCAAAATTGCACCACTGTACCCCAGCCTGGACAAAAGATCAAGACTCCATCTAAAAAAAAAAAAAAAAAAAAAAGTGAAGAGGTAATAAAGTCTTTCTCAAACAAACAAAAATTGAAGGAATTGGCTGCCAGTAGAACTTTCTTGCGAAAAATGTTAAAAGAAGTTCTTTAGAGAAGGAAAATGATGTAGTTCAAAAACTCACCCATGTAAAGAAAGGAAGAGTGTCAGGGAAGAAATAAATGAAAGTAAAATAAAAACTTACTTTTTTCTTATTTTTAATTAATCTATCAATAACCATGGACAGAGAATGACATTCATCAATGATAAACAACTGGATATTTAGTATGATAAAATCAGATTCAACTAAGATCAGAAATAAGGTGAGGATATGGTCTCTCGCCACTGCTTTTTGAAATTGCACTGAAAGTCCTAGCTAATGCAATAAAGCAAGAAAAGAAAAAGTATTCACATTAGAAAGGAAGAAATAAAGACACCCTTGTTTGCAGACAACATGATTATCTATATAGAAAATCTGAAAGAATTAATAAATATTCTTGAACTAATAAGCAATTTTTATAGAGCTGTAGGACACAAGGTTAATATACAAAATTCAATCACTTTCCTATATACCAGCAATAAAGAAGTAGAACTTGAAATTAATAGTACCATATACATTAGCACACCTAAAAGTAAAATAGTTGGAATCGATCTAACAAAATAGGTATAAGATCTAGATGAGAAAAACAAAACTCAGAGAAAATAGCTCAAAGAAGAACTAAATAAATAAAGATATTCCATGTTCATCAACAAGAAGACAGTATTGTCAAGATGTCAGATCTTCTCAAATTGGTGTGTTGAGTTAATGAAATAAAAATCAAAATTTCAGCATAATATTTTGTGGATATCAAAAAGCTGATTCAAAACTTTTTATTTTGAGATAAAAGGCCCAGAATAACCTACACAATACTGGAGAAGAAAAATAAAATTTGAAGGATTGACACTACCTAAATTCAAGTCTTACTATAAAGGTACAGTAATCAAGACAGTGTGGTATCAGTGAAAGACAGACAAATATGTCGATGAAACAAAATAGAGAGCCCAGAAACAGACCCACATAAATATAGTCAACTGTCCTTTGGAAAAAGAACAAAGGCAATACTATAGAGAAAATGATTTTTAATAAATGATGCTGAAATAACTGGGCATTCACATGAAAAAAAATTGCATCTAGATACAGACCTTAAACCCTTCACAAAAATAAACTTTAAGTGAATCATAGAAGTAAATGTAAAACATAAAACTGTCAAAGACTTACAAGAAAACATAGAAATCTACATGACCTTGGGTTTGGTGATCATTTTTTGTATACAACAATAAACACACGATCTATGAGAGAAAGAGTTGATAAGCCAGACTTCATTAACATTTTAAAAATTCTGCTCTGTCAAAGTCATTGATGAGAGAATAAAAAGACAAGCCACAGACTGAAAAAAAAAATTGTAAAAGACATATCTGATAAAAGACTGTTATCCAAAATATACAGTTAGGAAGTTTTGAAACTCAACCATGAGAAAAAAAAAAAAAAAGACAAGTCAACTAAAAACACAGGCCAAAGACCTTAAAAGACACCACATCAAAAAACAAGATGTACAGATGGCAAATAAGCATATGAAAAGATACTTCGCATCATATGTTATCAGAGAAACACAAATTAAAACAGCAAAGAGATACCACTACACAACTCTTAGAATTGTCATTGTCCAGAACACCAACAACAGTAGATGTTGGCAAGGTTGTGGAGAAACAGGAATTCTATTTCATTGCTGGTGGGAATGAAAAACAGTACAGCCACTTTGGAAGACACTTTGGTGGTTTCATACAAAGATAAATGTGCTCTTACCACATGATACAGCAATCATGCACCCGTGGTATTAACTCGAAGGATTTGAAAGCTTATGTACACACAAAAATCTGTGCATGGATGTTTATAGCCGCTTTATTCATAATTGTCAAAACTTGGAAGAAACTAAAATGTCCTTCGGTAGGTGAAAAATAAACTGTAATATATCCAGACAATGGAATATTATGCAGTGCTACAAATACATGAGGTATCAAGTCATAAAAACACAGAGATGTAACTTTAACATCTATTACTAAGTGAAAGAAGCCAATCTGAATAGTCTACATACTGTATGATTTCAGTGCTATAACATTCTGGAAAAGGCAAAATCATGGAGCAGTAAAAAGATCAGTGGTTGTTAGTAGTTAGAAGGGAGGGAGGGATACATAGATGGAGCAGAGGGGCTATTTAGGGAAGTGAAACCACTTTGTATGATACTATAATAGTGGATATATGTTTTTATAAATTTGTCCAAACCTATAGAATGTACATCAAGAGTAAACCCTAATGTAGGTTGTGGAGTCTGGGTGATAATGGTGTGTCAATTTAGGTTCCTCAATTATAATAAATGCACCACTATGGCGGGGGATGTTTATAATGTGGGAGGCTGTGCAAGTGTGGGGGCTGGGGGCATATGGAAAATCTCTGTGCCTTCTGTTCAATTTTGCTGTGAACCTATTAAAACCGCTTTAAAAATAAAATCTATAAAAAATGCATGATGTCAGTGAGTAAAACTAGGGCCAAAATGCAAGTCTACATTGACACAGATTTTCACTCTATATAAGGAAAATATGAAAGTCTAATTGGCTGTTCTTTTTGGTTATCCTTGTTCCTTAATCATGCTCTAAATGATTATTTGTTTGGGATGTTGTAGAGATTGCAGATATTAGATAATAAAATGATCTAAAGGATATTTAAAATCGTTCCGAGCCCTGACTTAATGAGGGTAGAGTCATTATTTAACTAGATCTCAAATGTATTTTTATCTTATCTTTCAGCACCATTTTTGAGTGTTTTATATTTTTAACACTTACTGGAGCATAATAGATATTCCAAGAAATTTCCAAAACTTCAAATGGATGCCAGCTCATTAGTTATACACGATTCTGCTTTAGTCAATATAATACATTGAAAAAGGGAGACATAACTTTTTTCTCACCTAAATGATATTTTCTTGAGGTCTATGTTGTATGCATGTTATCATCAAAAATGATAGACTATCTCAGGAAACAATATACCAAGACAGAACAGAAGAGCTTTAGAGGAAGTGGATGTGAAAGCAAACTAAAAAGAGCAATGTTAAACATAAAAACATGATAAGAGGAAAGAAACACAAAAAAATTCATCTAAGACAAAACAGTACAGTTGAAGAAAATACCATCAAAGAATAAGAGGGGATTAAAATTGAAAGAGGAAGAAACCATCAAAAGGGTGAGAATATGACACAATAGGTCAATGCAACTCACATCAGGTGACTGGAGCACATCCGAAAACAACTGGAAATGCGAAACTCATGAGAGGCACTACGTTACATTAGAAACTGCGTTAAAATCAAGCAGTCACCATAAAGGAATAGAATTTTAATAGGGAAAAGTAGCCCTACCAAGGAAAGGGCCACTTCAGCGGGAATTTACAACAGGAGCTCTAAAAACCCATGATACAGATAATGTGTCCCATAAACAAAGGGACGCTGCGGAAAACACGCCAAGGCCAGTCCACAGGCGAAGAGGAGGAAGGACAGTGTTGGGTACAAAAACAGCACTGTGAAAACAGTGATAATGAAGACAGAAGGAAGATGGAGTTGGAAAGAGCTTTAGGGAATTACTGAAATACAACCTTTTTACCCAGAATACAAAAAAAAAAAAAAAATCTGAGGGAGTGAATCTCTCTCTCTCATAGACACATACACATGCATGCACACACACACACAAACACCCTACACTAGAACAATCTACCCCTTCATTTAAACTGCATTCTGAAGTCCGAATTATCACTAGTTACCTAGCTAAGGCAGAGAACTATGACCATCTTCTCATCATAACCAATCTCCATTGTGAAACCTTAAACTTGGGGGATGATTCCAACTCCCCAAACAAGTCGATGCTATACATGCATGTAATCTATCCGTCAATTACTAAATTAAGTCTCAAATTACTATTCTGCGTCTGTTATTATGGGCCTCTAAAAAACTTGAAATACAAAGTGAGTGTTTAGAAAAATATATAATAAAGCTCTTTTTTTTGAACCTTTACAATACAGAATGTTTGTCTTATGCTGCTTATAAATCTGTATCAGTGTTTTAGATAGAGTCCAAGATCTAAAAACTAAACACTTACCCTTTAGTATTTAACCTTCCTATTAGAAGCATATACATAACATCAACAAGCAGAATTATATAGTGCCCTTATCAATGACCTTAACAGTGTTCGTGAGAATGTAAGGAAATACGCATTTGCATACACTATCGACAAAAAAATAATTCATACAAATAATCTGGAGAACTATTTGGCAAAGCCTTTAGAAATTTGAATCAAAACCTTTAGAAGTGCTTAACTTGTTTAACTTAGCAACTTTCCTTTTAGGGATTTATAAAGACAAAAATCAGTTAAGTATACAGAGACATACATAAGGGACATACACTATAGGGTAGTTTATATTAACATAATGAAAACAATCTAAATGTCAATTGAAAGGGGATGAATTAAATAAATCATGATATGTTTGTGGATAGAATAGTATGTAGCCTTATCAAATGATGGAAGTGAAGCAAAGTAATTGCTGTAGCATTATGTCTATGCTAACGTATTGGGGAAAAAGATGCATGCTATTAAGCAGTTCAATAACATCATCTTATTTTGTGATTGAAGAGACATTTTGTTTCTTGTATATGCAAAGGACAAGCCTGTAAAGTCTGGAACACAAATAAATCCATGCTGTCAGTCTACTTTTAAATATTTTCTGAACATCTAAAATTGATTCTGTCTTACTTCTGTAATCAGGAAAAAAATTTCATATTCATTTGATAAAACATGAAAATGCCATCAGAGATTCATTTTTTTTGACAGGAGGAAGTAAGTAATTTGAAGAGAGATACGGGATATTTTAGATGAATTCTAAAATGGAAATATAGGATTAATATGTTTTTTACCTTTGTAATAAAGGAGAAGAGTTGCCAGTATGAAAGAACACATTCTAAAAGAAATGAGACCATATCTTCGGTGGCTGACATAAAAAACCATGTTTTATAGAATGTAGCAATGATAACTGGCTACACATGGATTCCATTTTAACTGTGTTTCAATAAATGCTTAGAAATATAGCTGGGAAAACTCTGTCAGAATCTATTAGTGGTTTCACTAACATAAATGTTAAAAACTTATTCCAGATGTTAGGATAGGTTGAATCTATTATCAGATTCCCTTACCCAAATTGTTGAGATATTTACTTTTAGATTCCAGTGCCCATCATCCTACATTAGCTCATGTTTTAACTGCTATTATTCTTATTAACTTTTCAAATAATAGTATAATTAAATTTTAAAATTACATAATTTAAATTATGATATCTAGTTACAGATATGTATTTGTATATACATAGGTAAATTTCACTTAGTAAACTTGTAATTTGTAAATGATCTCTGAAATCATGACTGTTATATTCTCTCCTATTAACTTTAGAGTTAAAAACCCTCCCATTCTTGAGGTCACAGGCAAAGTAAAGAAAAGGTCCTAGAGCACTTGAGAAAGATCTACATTTTTATTTGACTAAAATGAACCCTGTTAAATTATAAAGTGATTTTCTCCTTTCATGAGACTCTTTTGTAAGTTTTCATTTCAATTTTCAAAAATGAGAACTCTTATGCCCAATTATATCAAAAGAGGTTATAATTATTTTTAAATGCCTGAGGGTACATTAGTAAATAATGAAAGCATTTATGGCTCTCTTGCTTTTTAGTGAAGACATATATACATATATTGTTTCCTCCATATATATGTATGTGTGTATGTGTAGAAAATATTCTGATAATATAGATCATATGTGTGTGTATATATGTCATAAAGACATATATACACACACATACATGGCGATCATATAGATCATGTCTTTATGACATCTGATCTATAAATCATACAGATCATATGTCTTTATGACATATATACACATATATATGATCTATATGATAGCCATGTATGTATGTGTGTATATATGTCCATACACATGACATATATATATGTATGAAAAATTTTGATCTTTCATTTAAGTGGCTGGAAATAAATATTGAATGTCTATACTGAAAAAAATGATCTTAGGTTATATTGTTCTTGGAAAATGGAGCCCATTAAAAAAAGTTAGAAATTAAATAAAACACTAACAAAAATAGATATTAGAAATTAAATAACATTAACAGAAGGGGAGCTGAAAAGGTCAGAAGCAGGGCAAAAAAGGGTAAATTATTGTCAAAGAGACATATAAGAGGAATAAGAAATAATAAGAGCATGAGAGGATCTAATATTAATTGATTTGAAATAAAGAAGCCCATCAGGACTCCTTTCATATGTTCTGGGGACCTAAGATCAAATCCATTTTATTTAAGTCTTTTCCTCTTTAATTCTTTTACTATCAAATAGGACCATCCCATTTAAACAAGTATCCTTTTTTATCTTTGGTCACTAGCTATTCACAATTTTCCTACCTAATATATAGGATCTTTAAGGTTTTTGACTGGGGGAAAGACACAAACAATACTCTTGATGCCAAAATGTGAAATTATACCTAGCTCAATCTGTTTACTTTTGAATATTCACTTGTGAGCCCTGGACATACCAAGAGGCTGAGTATTCGCAGGCAAAATATAAGCAGAGGCCTCAGGGTCTGAATTAAAGATTGGGTCATTCTTTTTCTGTGTATGTGGATGGGTGTGTGTGAGTGTTTGTATTGGTGTGATTTTCTGTGATTTGAGTTGCCATAGTGAGCACAAAGGGTTCACAGTGTTGTCACAGGGAAAGGAATATGTTGAAATGAGAAACAGGTAATATTTTTTTCTCATGATTTTTATTACTCTTGCTTAAAACATTTTCTTTTACCTGTGTTGGAATTGTTCCCAATATTGCTCTCATATTGCTGGAATTAATTAGTAAAAACAAACTCTCACACAATTCTTTCTCTGTCATTGCTACCTTGCCTAGAACGATAAATACCCTGGGTCATCAAAAAGAGAGGTTGTGATATTGCTAAAATGCCCTTCAAACTGTATACCTCCTCTGAGGTGAGGTGTTATTAGCTCTTTTTGTCTTTAGGAAATTAAGAATTTTCTTAAAATTCTCAGCTTTTATGTTGCTGTCCACCCCATGATACCAGCTCACCTTCTTAAGCCAAAGCAATGTAATTCTTAGTCATCCAGCAGGTGGAGTTAGGTCTCCTAATCTCCACTAAATCGCAAAGAAAATGCTGAGAGGATACTGATGTGTAACAGCCTGGCCTACACAGATAGAAATGCCTATGTTTCCATATCAGGAAAGTTTAAATCATTCTGTCCCCTCTTTCTTGAACTGATTGAAAAATCTGTGATAGCTTGATCATTAGCACTGAAATATTTGTTTGAATGCTCTCCAAGTCAGCCCTATCTAATCTATCAGAGTAAAGAACAGAAAAAGAGGGGCATTTCTTGTTTCTGCTAATTCTTGAACTCTTCCTTTTTTATGAGAATGCATTATGTGTCCGTTTAGAAAACAATGTTACCACATATCCATAAATCCAGGAACATACGAATGTAAATAGAGTCACACTAGCTCATAAGATAGAAACAAACCCACACCTAGCATTCATCCCTGTCACTAATCAACACATATCTTCCACATGGGGCCCAAAGCATCTAGACTTTTACTACTAACCAACCCAAATGCTATTTATGTAGTGTGTGTTCTGACGTGGAGTGGAAAGATGTGCACCCAGCTGGGGGTAAGATGCTTAAAGACAAAGAAAACAATGAAACTCACATGCATTCTGGAGTAAATGCTATATAGGAGCCTGGTAAGAGTCATGAATTAACTTCTAACAACAGCTGTTAAATAGAAACAGCATCTCCCAAATGTTTCTTGAGAAATTACCAAAACTCCATGGTTTAAACACTTCTGATTTGTTGCCTCTGCTCATCTTAAGGCTACTGTAGAGGACAATATGTAAAATATGCTCATGGGACCTAAGGAATTATCTGGTACAGGCCCAGGAAAACAAAAGAAGAAAGATTTAAATACAGAAGGTATATAATCTAAGTTTTATTGCCTCTAGCTGCTTCCTCAGCAGTGCTTTGTACATAATAATAGCTTATTATATTTTTCCCACTGGGGAGGCAGAAAATAAAGTTAATATCATCCTTCGATGAGAAACATTAAAGCAAATTCATTCATTCTGAAATCTTATTCCTCGTGTATGTGAAGTTGGGGGTTAGATATGGAATACAGAGAAAATGAATATAGATAAAGTAATTAATATTGCTTTATACTTTTTTCATATATATATTTCTATATACATAAAATATGTATAAAATATTTGGCCAAAAACATTGTTCCAGCATCATTAATTCTTTAGAGGAAGGCATTTTATTTATATAGTGAGGAAGCCAGAATTCTCCTATATTGGTTGCACTAAGAGTTCATGTCCAGCACTAACATAAACTCAGGATATGGACAAACATGGCTGACAGGACCATAAGAGTATCTAGGAGAAAGCTAAACTGCAAGGACAACCTGAGTAATGTGAGTTTTCATCCAGGTAACCCATATACGATCTAAAACCTAGAATCTTTGGCCTAAGTTAGGGGAAGGAACAAAGTTCACATGCCAATGCTTTAAAAGATGTGACAGACAATTTGATTATGTTCTTTTACATCTTAACCTTTATACAAAGGAGTTTTATAATTACGGCAATTCAAAGAAAGAAAAACAACTAGAATGGACATAAAGAATTGAACAGAAATCGGAGACGAGAGGTTTAGGAGAGGTTTACTTATAGGTGAATAGTTTAAACAGAATTTAAACAGTTTATCAGTAAGTATTCTTGTCAGCAGACTGTTCTGAAACTTCTTGGCACAGATTTTTCCCTGTTCTCTTCCTGCTCCCTCCTATTAGATAGCTTCCTCTTCTTTATCCAGACAACTACCCCTTACAGCTCTTTCTTTGCATTGCTCATTGGATGGAGTGTATTTCTTCTAAAGAGATTACCCTGGAGACTGGTTTCATTCACCTTCTAGGCACATGACATGACTTTCACCTTTAGCAAGCTTTCATAATGCTTTTAGCTGTAGAAAGTTATACAAACTAATTTATGTCTAGGAAACAAATAGATTAACTTAATGCCCTGCAAAGGATATTAAAGGGCATTCAAAGGCATTCTTCAACGACACTAGGAAGACAATTTAAAAAGGAATCTTCCCATTTCAGGGAAGGCTATGATTTTATTCAAGTGAAATTTGGTACATTCTCTATCCAATGGAGATCTCCAGGATTTGGAATTGCATACTGTGGTTAGTGTTAACCTTCATTTAATGACAATCAGGCAATGCAGAAAATGGGAAAATAGGGATGGCATTTTATGTGGCTTGATTTTTGTGTTGGAAGACAGTGTTTTCAATCAACAGGTGTGGTCTTCCAGGTCTGTTCTTACAAGAACTCCTGGCTGCTGTCCAGGTTACTCATTAGCTGCACCTGTCAGACACCAAAGTCTTCCATCTACCCCTCAGAGAGAAAAAGAGAGTGAGTAAGAGTGTTTTGACTCTTTCATTCTTTTATGAGTTTCAATTTAAAATGTTTATTTTATTCACACAGAGGCCCAGATTTCTTTCAGAGAACAAACTCATTACCAATGTCAGAACTCGCAAAACCTGCTGTTGGGTCTGAAACACACAAACTTACCTATCAGCTTCCTCCCCGCCTCCTACACCCACCCACTTTCAACCTGTTTCCAATATACACCAAACCTTCTCATAGAGCTTTGGCAGGGACCTGCTTTATGCATTGCTGTAGTTCAAACAGAGCAGAACAACAAACAAAGAATCTTTTTCCCGCACGTAACCATGAGCGGGGAAAATTATTCCCCTAAAGGACACACCCTGAAAAACAACAGTAAAGAAGGTGGAATAAAGCGAACAGATTACTGCTTAAAAGCTCACACACCCTACCACATTTAAACTTTTCCTTCTCTTGCTGAGCAGCATTTTTTGTGTTGTAGCCTTTTCTTGGTCAGTAAATTTTCCAGTGGCATTCAAAAAAAAAAAAAAAAAACAAAAAAAAAACAAAAAGCACAAGATCAGACATTGGAGAAGAGATGCTGTAAGTTATAAAGAATAAAAGGGACAATAGAAATGCATTTCTGTAAGTAAAATCTTTAGTTCTGCATTTAGCGTATGATCTCAAAGAAACTACGGTTTCAGAAAACAGAGAACATATGTCCAACATATCATGTAGCTCATTTTCCCACCCCTAACAGATCAATACCGATGGGATTTATTCTTAAAGCCCCTGGACAGAGTTGATCCAGTACTTTTTTTTTTTACATTTTTTCTTCTGGTGATCCCATCTTATAAAAATTCTCTGGCTTCTGACAAGTGTTCCAAATTCAACTGGATAGCAGCTTTAGGTGAATTCATCTGTCGTAGACACTGAAAGGCATTTTTGTGTCTTGTCGTCAGTAAAATATGTTGCCAGGGTGGTGGCTGGTGGCACCATGTCAAGTTTCCTGCCTTTTGCCTTCAAGTCCCTACCTTTGGCCATACTCTAATTTGAGCAGGTGAGTGATTTAGCAAGATTTTGGTCTACCGTTTTCTTGTTGTGAGTGGATCAGTTAACAAGGCCTGCAATTATCTCCCCACCAAACAACCTCAGTAATTACCACCAAGCACTCTGAAGCATTTAGATAACACCTTTCATTTAGAGAAGGAAAAGTCCTACGACTTTTTAAATGGTGTCAGATTTAGTATTTATGTGTCATATTAAATGAATGGGAAGGTGTAATTACTGTTGTTCTTTGCTGTTAAATTAATCTTCATTACCTAGCCTCAATTTAAAATCAATGTACATAAATGAACTTTATGTTGGATATTTAGACACAATGTAGTCTTCAAATTAGAAACAAGGCCTTCGTTAATTTCCAGGCACAGAAAGCTTTTCTATGCATTGTTGGGCCTTTCATTTCTGTGAAGTCATTTTAGACAATACCAGGTCTTTTCTGAAGAGAAGTGGTTCTGTAAAAGCCAAGTGACATAAATCAAAAAGAAAAGATAGCTATCTTCATCTGAAAATGTCAAGAAAAATTCTGGTCAATTTACAAGAGGGTGATTATAGCAAGGCCACTAAGAAATGACTTCCAGAAATTAAATATACCCATTTAGTTAAAGCATGATTTTGTAACTACTGAATATTAGTGGCAAAGTTAAACTGAGTGCTTTTTTATGGTAAGTTTAATAATTGGACTGGGGAAATGTGGAGATGTAGAAAGATAGAGAGAGCTCCAGAGGAAAAAGGAGAGGCTGGGAGATGTGGAATAGAAAGATGTAAATAAATCCACGACATTAACACCTATTCTATATTCAATCACATTTATAAAATAAAAATCAGAAACTTCTACACCTTTCTGCTCTTTCTTTGCACTTATTAAAAAAAAATACAAAAACATTTCATGTCTAATGACTTAACTTTGCCAAACATAGTTCTCTACTTACCAATAACAGGATAGTATAATTATTATTATATATTATCTGTGTACATTATTTTACTCTGCTTCAAAAAGATATCAACAAAATGATAATTTTTTCAAGATTTTAAAATATTGATGAGTCCTAGCTAGTTACAAAAGAACAAAAAGTTTTCATTTGTTTTTCCGAACATATAAAAATATAACATTAAATAACAAGGGCCATTTATGGTATTAAGAAAAATAAAACTCTTGGTACTATAAATTATTTTTATAATTGTGATCACCTATATCACCTTTCTTTTTATTTCTAAGCCTGCCAAATCATGCTCATTTGTGTACCCAAATTGCAATGTATAGCCTCTTACCATATGATATTCCTGTCTGGCTCAGAGAACCTTCTAGCTCCCTAGGGCTCAATAAAATCTTATTTGTCTCATCTAATGAAAGGACTTCAAGCCAAAACCCTCAAGCCAAAAACAATGTGATAGTACTCTCTAGGCTCTGGACATTTCAGTACAATAATTCCTTTAGAAAAGACAAAAAAAAAAAAAAAAAAAGGAGGCTTCTCTTCCCTGTTCCTGTCTTTGCAGTGTTGCTGATCAAAGACAGGAAGCTGAGTGTCTAGGAATACCTTAGTAGACTGGATTTATGATGAAGACTTTATTCTTGCTATTTTTGGTTACGAGAATTTGGAACTCTAAATCTATAGAAACAACACTACTAATAATATTTAAATCCAAAAGTTTCTAATTGAATTTATATATAGTTCCTAGATGGCAAATTAATGAACTTATGAATAAAAAGCTCATCTCTATATTTCCCAATATTTTCTTCATGTTAATACATAATAATATAATACTATATGAAGCAAGGAAAAAGTAAAAGGATGTTTTCTCTAGACTAATTTTGGTTCTCCTGGATTAGTTGTCATGTGTAAAGTTATATATAAAAGTACATTTATTACCAGGTGAGGCTCTAAGATACATATACTCTGCTTTTATGTTCTCTTGTCCTTTAGTTGCCTTGAATTTACCTCAAACTAAAAGTTTCTGCTGAGTTCAGAACTGGGAATGTTGGCCAAGATATGCAGCAAGATGATCGTAGCAATGAGGAGGACAACTATTAAAAATCATAAAATGCTACCCATTGTTTCCTCCAAGAGAGTGAAAAAAATAAAGGACTGAACCCATGATAACATTTTTATTCTATCAGTTTATTCTCTGTGAAATTCTTCATTCCTGGCATGAGCCAAACCCCTTCAAGTTGTGAAGCTCTTTGTGAGGGGAAGAGAGGTAACAAATATCTTCTTTGTCTCACACTTGACTTCTTCAATCAAACCTATTACCTTTTCACATAAGGGAAGTCTCCGAAGCATTTCTTCCAACCCTGCATGGCCATTTCTAGTCCTCTTTGGTAGCCATGTGGAAAAGCATGCCATCAGATCTCTTCCCTTTTTTTTCTGCCATGTATTCATAACGCCATGGCTGTACGAATTTGAACAAAATAAGTTAACAGCCATGTAAGTTGCTAATTTTAACACTTATAAAACTGTGAGATTACCTATGTCAGGATAAGTAACATAAATAACACTGTGTGTGTGTGTGTGTGTGTGTGTGTGTGTGTATGTGTATATATCCTGTGTAAATGTACTTAATAACTCAATCATCTGAATTTGCTAGATGCTGGAGATAAAATGATAAATGAAGATGAGGACTGTATCTTTAGGAACTTGAAGTCAACACAATAAATGGTGTTTGTGAACCTTTCATTCTTGAAGGAATTCATTGTATCACTGGCAATGGAGATATTTTTTTCAAGCCATCAGATTGTAGTAGAGCAGAATCAAATCAAGTTTTATATCAAATTTCCTTGCTTTTAATTTTCTATAAAACTGTTCTTTCAGTAAGACTTTTCTTTAATAATTTTGGCAAAGCTATAGAATTTATAAATATTAAAATTCTCAGGCAAAAACTTTTGAGTCATATAACTGGCTTTGTCTGCTGTCTCTTCATCTGATTCACCCTTTCTTTCTCTTTTACTTGTTCCTACTGTTATATTCTTGAATACCAGATCCCCGCTTTGTTTTAAACTTTTTGGTGAGTCTTCATCCTATTTATCTTTTAAAAACCTATGACAGAATATCTATATCTTTGGCCTATTCTAAGATAATTTGTTAAAGGACTCACAAATTCTTTAAGTCAGGCAATAAAGAAGTTAAAGTCATTTGTCTTTTCCCTCACGATAGACATAATTATAATAAATAAAATAATTTAGGGCTGCTAATGTTTCAACTTTGTTTCATCTGACAAATGAGTTTATGAATTATCTATTAAGATTTGAAGAAAATAAAGAATAATCAAAAAACATTAGACACCCAAAATTTGTCTTTTTTTGTTCTTTCTATTCTGATGTCATAGAATACTGTAGGTGTGCAATTACTGAATAGAAAATAGAGATCACCAACTGCTACATTTGGGTAATTCCATTAAATGGCCACCTGTTGAGGACAATGCTGGCTATTCTCCTGGGCAATTTTTTAGGTTGCTCTCCCGTATATTAGATGAAGAATGACACAGATCTATGAGATCATGGATTTACTCTGAAGTTTAAAACCTAATGCTCAGAGCAAGGAGGTAGTTTAAAACAACAGAAGGTGGATTTGACCCTTAAATAAGTAAATCAGAGAATCATAAGTTGCATAAAGTTATCTGATGATAAAAGTGACCACAGCAATCATCTAGGAGTATAAGAGGCATGTGAGCCAAATACAAAAAAAAAAAAAAAAACTTAGAAGGGAGGAGCTCAGATCTTCATAAGAATATATACTAATTGGTTTTTATTTGACTTTTATGTTTGTTTAATTTCTGAAGATTTACCTTACTTAATCCTTAGCTTAATCAGGAGAAATCTAAGAATATTAAGATATTCCCTATAAGGTCACTTGTTGCTAGTTGTGTTCTAATCAGTTATTTTAGATCTTAAAGCTGAATTTTCACTTTTATGACTTTTGTTAATAGTATGGACTCCGATATCACGCGGGTAGAGTAGAGACACTTCTCCACGTACTGCGCAACACTAGACAGTTTAGTTACCCTTTTGAAATCTTATTTTCCTCATCTGTGATAGAGAAATGAAACAATAGCACCTACATCACAGGATCATTTTAAGTAATAAATCTAATCACTTATTCTTACATTCAATAAATATTTACTAGGTGCCAATTTTATACAAGGCATTGTACCAGGCACTGTGAGCACAATGGCAAAAACAAGATCCTTATCTTCTTAGCATTTACATTTTAGTGGTTTAGGAGAAATATAGTAGTACATATAAATAAATTTAATAAACACACTATCAAATCTGGTAACTAAGAAACAAATATTTTAATGTGAACAGGAAATACTCTTAAGCGACTAGGGAAATGAGACTGCAAAAGGAAATCTACCAATACAGTGTGTGCTATTGGGTAGTTTACCATCGTGGAAAGCTAGAGCTTAATCCCTCTAGAGAACTCTAGGTGTCAGTGAAGAACATTATGTCTCAAGAGCAATACCACATCGGGATCATGGGAGCTAGAGTACTTTTAATATCAACTTTTATCAATCATTGGTCAAGGGATGCTGAGTAGCTATGAGTTTATTTGGTAATTATGATCTGCTCTGTCTATGAGCAGAGTAATTCAGAAAAGAGAAAGGGGATACAGAGAAATAAAGGGTTCTATGGGGGAAACATGTCAGGAAAGGACTGTAAGAGGAAGTGATATTTGAGCTGTTAACTAAATAAAGTAAGGAGGTGACTCAGGTAAATATCTTGGGATGACCTAGGCGTGGAAAACAGAAATTCTAAGATCTTAATGTGAAATCATGCTTGATATGTTTGTGACACAGTAAGAATGACAGTGTGGGAGAACACGACTATTGATAAAGATAATAAGGCCATGATGAGGGCTATAAGATTTATCTTAACTAATAAAAAGATGTTGAAAGGATTTTAAATAGGAGAATGATATAATCTAACATACATTTTTAAATGATAGCTTTGTTTAATCATTATTAAAGGTAGACCATCAGGGAATTAGAATAAAAACATCAAGACCAATTAGGAGATTCTTGTTTATATTAGGAAAGAGGTTCTTAAACTTTCAACAGCTAAACTCTTAAAAATTATTGAGAACCTCAAAGAACTTTTATTTAAATGAGCTATATCTATCTACTGCTTTAGAAATCAAAACTGAAGTCTGAGCATGGTGGTTCATGCCTGTAATCCCAGCACTTTGGGAGGCTGAGGCGGGTGGATCAACTGAGATCAGGAGTGCGAAACCAGCCTGGCCAACATGGTGAAACGTCATCTCTACTAAAAATAAAAAAAAAAAATAAAAAAAAAAAAAAATTAGCCAGCCATGGTGGCGTGCACCTGTAATCCCAGCTACTAGGGAGGCTGAGGTAGGGGAATCACTTGAACCCGGGAGGCAGCAGTTGCAGTGAGCCGAGATTGCACCACTGCACTCCAGCCTGGGCAACAGAGCAAGACTCAAAAAAAAAAAAAAAAAAAGAAAGAAAAGGAAGGAAGGAAGGAAGGAAGGAAGGAAAGAAAGAAATCAAAACTGAAAAAAAAACCCCTTCATTGAGATATGATTCACATACCATAAAATTCACCTGCTTAAAATATACAGATTATTTCCTCACTCAGGTATTAAGCCTAGTTCCAATTTGTTAGTTTTCCTTTACAATAAACCCCCATGACCTATGTAACGAACCTGCACTTGCACCTCTGAACTTAAAAGTTTGTTTTTAAGTATACAGTCAATGGTTTCTTAATATTCAGAGTTGTGCAATCATTACACTTAATTTTAGAATATTTTCATCACCTCCAAAATAAATGTGTATTCTTTTCCAGTCATTCCTCATCTCTCTATGAACCTCAGGAAACCACTTACCTACTTTTTGTCTTTACAAATTTGTTTATTCTGGATATCTGGATATTTTGTATAAGTTGAGTTATACAGTAGGTGGTTTTGTGACTAGCTTCTATCACTTAAAATGTTTTAAGGTTATACTTCATTGTGTGGATATGCTACATTTTATTTATCCTTTCATCATTTGATAGACATTTGCATTGTTTCCACTTTTTATCTATCACAAATAATGCTGCTATAAACATTTGTGCATATGTTGTTGTTTTTACACATGTCTTCATTCATTTTGGATAGAAAGCTAGGAGTAGGATTGCTGATCATATAGTAATTCTATGTTTAACCTTTGAGGAAATGCCAGGCTTCCATTTTCCAATCAAAACTCAGATATTTTTAAAATACAAATAATACACAAGCACAAATTCTATTAACTGTAAAAAGTGATGCTGTTATGTTTTCCACATAAACTCTGGAGAACTCCACTATACAGCTAAGAAAGAAACAGTATGATTAAGGCAAATAACATATTAGTACAATCAGGAAAGTAATATGTAAAGAGTATGATAATTTTCTTATATATGAAATCCTGGTGATGGGGTAGGATTGGAGTCAGTTTTGAGGTGGAAATACTACGTTTGTGATAGCTGATTTCAAAACTAGGAGAAATGATGAGAGCTGTGTAGGATTTCTAAAGTGGTGAGAAGGCCAGATGAATTTTAAAATAGGGTAGGGTGCTTGATATTTAAGTTTGAGATCTATTAGTATATATATGGCATTCAAGTCATGGGTAAAAATAATATTACCTAGGGAGTGAGTATAGACAAATCAAAAGAGACACAAGGACTGAGGCTTAAAACATTCCAAAAGTTTAGGAAATCATGAGACCTCAACTTGAGAGTTAAAAGCAGTAACCAATCAGCCTGGAGGGAAACTAGGTGAGAGTGCAGTCTTAGAAGCCAATTGAACAAAAAGCTTTGAAGAAAGAGTTACTGACTGTGTTAAATGTTATTGAAAGGTTGAGTGAGAGAATTGATTGTGAGCTTTCTTTGCCACAGAGAGATCATGTGTGACTGTAGGTGGTTTCAAAAGAGCGGTGATAAAAATCTGATTGATGTGGTTTCAAGAACAAATAGAACCATAGGGATCCGAGAGAACTTCCTTACTCTTTGCTGCAAAGAAAGGCAGAAAAATGGAGTATAACCTAGGAGTTCAGAGGTCCAGGCCATTTTTGTTTGTTTGTTGTTTAATTAAATAGCTTTTCCATGGGTTGATAATGAAGAAAATGATAGAATATAGAAGCAATCACTGATAATGAATTAAGACAATAAATAATTACTGGAGCAAGTGCTTGAAAAATAAAAGACGATGAAATCTAGGGCACAAGTGGAAAAGTTGGCATTAGATTAGAACATGGCCACTGATACGGTTTGGATCTATGTCCCCACCAAATCTCATGTCAAATTGTAATCCCTAATCAGGAAGGTACGGCCTAGTAGGAGGTGATTGCATCATAGGGGCGTATTTCTCATGAATGGTTTACCACCATCTCCTTGGTACCGTCCTTGCAATGGTTAGTGAGTTCTCATGACATCTGGCAATTTAAAAGTTTGTGGCACCATTCTCTGCCCCTGCCCCTCTCATTATTCCTCCCACCATGTGAGATGCCTCGCTCCCTCTTTGTCTTCCACCATGATTATGAAGTTTCCTGAGGCCTCCCCAGAAGCCAAGCAGATGCCAGCATCATGCTTCCTGCATAGCTTATGGAACTTTGAGCCAATTAAACCTCTTTTCATCATAAATTACCCATCTCAGGCATTTATAGCAATGTGAGAACTAGAAAATCTAGAGGAAATGGATAAACTCCTAGACACATACACCCTCCCAAGACTACAGCAAGAAGAAACTGAATTCCTTAACAGACCAATAATGGGTTCTGGAATTGAATCAATAACAAATCAAATTTCTTAAAAAGCCCAGGACCAGACGGATTCACAGCCGAATTCTACAAGAAGTACAAAAAAAGAGCTAGTACCATTTCTACTGAAACTATTCCAAAAAATTGAGGAGGAACTCCTCCTCAACTCATTCTATGAGGCCAGTGTCATCCTGATATCAAAACTTGGCAGAGATCCAACAAAAAAATAAAACTTCAGGCCAATATATTTTATGAACATCGATGCAAAAATCCTCAATAAAATATTTGCAAACAGAATCCAGGAGCACAACAAAAAGCTTATCCACTCCTGGGATGCAAGGTTGGTTCAAAATATTAAAATCAATAAATGTGATTCATTACATAAACAGTAATAAAGAAATAACCACATGATAGTCTCAATAGATGCAGATAAGGCTCTGTCTAAAATGCAACACCCTTTCATGATAAGGAATCTCAGTAAACTAGGTACTGAAGGAAGATACCTCAAAATAGTAAGAGCCATCTATGACAAACACAGCCAACATCATGCTGACTGGGCAAAAGCTGGAAGCATTCCCCTTGAAAACCAGCATAAGACAAGGATGCTCTCTCTCACCACTCCTATTCAACATAGTATTGGAAGTCCTGGACACAGCAGTTAGGCAAGAGAAAGTAATAAAGGGCATCCATATAGGAAGAGAGAAAGTCAAACTATTCTTGTTTGCAGAAGACATGATCCTATACCTAGAAAAACCCACAGCTTCAGCCCAAGGGCTCCTTAAGTTGATAAAGCCCTCCAGCAAAATCTCAGGATAAGAAATCAATACATGAAAATCACTAGCATTCCTATACACCAACAAGATAAAAGGCAAGAGCCAAATCAGAAATGCAGTCCCATTCACAATTGCCACAAAAAGAATAAAATACTTAGGAAAACAGCTAAACAGGGAGGGAAAAGCTCTTTACAATGAGAATGACAAAACACTGCTCAAAGAAATCAGAGACGACACAGACAAACAGAAGAACACTCCATGCTCATGGATAGGTAGAATCAAGATTGTTAAAATGACCATGCTGCCCAAAACAATTTATAGATTCAATGTTATTCCTATCAAACTACCATGACATTCTTCACAGAACTAGAAAAAAACTATTTTAAAATTCATATGGAACCAAAAAAGAGCCCAAATAGCTAAGGCAATACTAACCTAAAAGAACAAGACTGGAGGCATCATGTTACCCAACTTCAAAGAATACTACAGGGCTACAGTAACCAAAACAGCATGGTAATGATATGAAAACAGACACATAAACCAATGGAACAGACTATACAGCCCAGAAATAAGTCCGCACACCTACAGCTGTCAAATCTTCAACAATCCTGATGAAAATAAGCAACGAGGCGAGGATTTTCTATTCAATAAATGCGGCTGAGATAACTGGCTAGCCATATGCAGAAGATTGAAACTAAACTTCTTCCTTACAGTATACACAAAAATCAACTTAAGATAGATTGAAGACTGAAATGTAAAATCCCAAACTATAAAAACTCTGAAAGACAACCTAGGCAATACAATTCTAGACAGGAATGGACAAAGATTTTATGATGCAGATTTCAAAAACAATTGCAGCAAAAGCAAAAATTTTCAAACGAGATCTAATTAAACTAAAGAGTTTTGCACAGCAAAAGAAACCACCAACAGTGTAACAGACAACCTGCAGAATGGGAGAAAATATTTTCAACTATGCATCTGAAAAAGGTGTAATATCCAGCATCTATAAGGAACATAAATTTAAAACAAAAAGACCCCATTAAAACATAGGCAAAGGACATGAATAGACACTTTTCACAGGAAGACATATACTTCCAACAAGCATATAAAAAAGGCTCGACATCACTGATCACTGGAGAAATGCAAATCAAAACCACAGTGAGATACCATCTCACACCAGTCAGAATGGCTACTATTAAAAAGTCAAAAAATAACAGATGCTGGCAAGGTTGTGGAGAAAAAGGAATGCTTATACATTGTTGGCAATAGTGTAAATTAGTTCAACAATTATGGAAGACAGTGTGGCAATTCCTCAAAGACCTAAAAACAGAAATACCATTCGACTCAGCAATCCCATTACTGTGTATACCCAAAGCAATGTATCATTCTATTATAAAGACACATGCACGTATATGTTCACTGCAGCATTATTCACAATAGTGAATGGAATCAATCCAAATGCCCATCAACGGTAGACTAGATAAAGAATATCTGATACAAATACACTATGCAACACTATGCAGCCATAAAAAAGGATGAGATTACGTCCTTTGCATGAACATGGACAGCCACTGTCCCTAGCAAACTAATGTAGAAACAGAAAACCAAATACTGCATGTTCTCAGTCATAAGTGGGAGCTAAATGATCAAAGCACATGGAAAAATAGACACTAGGACCTACCTGAGGGTGGATGATGGGAAGATCTGGAAGAGCAGAAAAAATAACTAACGAGTACCAGGCTTACCACCTGGGTGATGAAATAATCTGTAAAACCCCCACGACATGAGTTTGCCTATATAACAAATCTGTACGTGTACCCCTGAGCTTAAAAATTTTTTTTAAAGATAGAACATGGACAGGTAAGTGGAAGGACATCAGTAGATCTGGTGGAGGAAGTAAAATTAATTTTACTTCTGATTGCTTCTATTTTCTTAATAGTATAAGAAGCAGTTATGAGTGAGAGGGGAAACAATGTGTTAAAAGTCTGAGGCTTGAAGAGAGACAAAATGCTTAAGAAATGAAAGGATAAACATACTCAGAAAACACGGTGGATTGGCAGTCAGTCAAGGTAAATAGGTATGCCCAATGCCTGGTACATTGCAAGGACGAAATATTTGTAAGTAGTTTTATATTACCTAAGCCCACATTTTTTTGTGGCCACTTCTGATATATACATCCCACTCATATTACACATCTATGCACCTGCATAATTTGTTGCTTTGCTTTAAGGTATCTTCAAAGTTGAAGGGCCTTTTCTCCTTTTTATTCATCTTCTGAACCCTTATACTTTCTTTAAAATGCAATTCAAAATCCTTCCACCAGGAAACATTCTCTGTTCCCTGTTAGCAACAATTAATTTTCATTTTCTTTTCATTTATTCTTGCAGGCAAAGTGAAATTCACTGACATAAATTTTTATACCATTACTTTGCTTAAAATTTTCCAAAACCTCCTTATTGCATACAAAAATTCCACATTTTTATATCTATCTAGAAAGGCCCTATTTTGTCCTCTTCCACTGCACCTTTCTCCACCTTCCTCAACAGGTAGAACTTGTTCCTGCCTCAGCTCCTGTCATCTCAACAGGTAGAACTTGTTCCTGCCTCAGGAACTTTGTATTTGATGTTCCCTCTTTGCGGATCATGCAGGTCATTGCATATTTAACACCTTCTTATTATTCAGATCTCAGTTCAAATATTCCTTTTTACTCTTCTTTCAGAGGTACTCTGAATGACTATGCTATCAAAAGTTGCCTAGTACGTCATTTGCTGTGAAGATAGCCTGTCTTATTTTCTTACAATTATTTATTTATGGTCTATCTATGCCATGAGTATGTAAGCCTCATAAAGATAGGTACTACTTCTCTCTGGTTCACAGCTACACACTAAAGTCATAGAATAATGCCTGAGACAAAATATATTGTTAATACATATTTGTTTAAGAAATAAACATTGCATGACCCTCCAATGTATTTAATTTGCTGCATATATCTATGTAGTAGCAGCAAGTTTTTGCTAGTAGTAATATGTATCACTAAAGATAATAGGTCTTTACTTTTTTACAGCAGGTGAACAGCCACCAGCACAGCCACCAGCCAACCAGCAGTGACCTCTGGACTGAAGTTGTTTTGAAGATAACAATGGAATCTGAATTGCAAGAGAGTAACTCCATTGTAACCTTTTCTAAAGACAACTCCGTTTTCAGTTTGATCTCAACGTGATGATAGGAGAGTGGCCATGTTGGGAAAAAGCCTTGAATATCTCAGCAACTCAAATTCCTTGACATAAACAAACCATCTGGTGGAAGGACAACCCCCAGTGATGCTTGGTTTCCAAACAAACTTTCCATTGTTCTGAATAAGGAAACTTGAAGCATCTACTAGCATTTTCCATCTATTATCTCCTAGAATCAGTGCCCACAGTTTTCTCTTAGGTATTCCTAGGACTAGATTTACAAACTTCTCCTGGTTTGGTTCTCTCTCCTGTGTACTGTCAGTGCAATAATTTTAGTGGGTATAAATACACCTGGAGGCCAACAAAGCCTCTCCCAATTCCCTGTTCCTCTTTGGCTGCCTGCCCAAGGAGCTGGCAATGCTGACCTCAAACACAGTGTGGCACTTGACTTCACCTTTTTTTTCCTTTTTAATTATCTGAAGAAATGTCTGTTTATCTCTAAACACATTTTGTTTTCATAGGCTCATCATTTGGAACACCTGGTTAACTGTTACAAAATCCATAATGTAAGTTACAAGTGGGTATTTGGCTATAAGCTAAGTCTGTTTTCTTTCCTTTCTTTCGTTCTTTTTTTCCTTTCTTCCTCACATATTTGTTTAGGACTTATTGAGTGCTAAGGATAGCAATCAGTATTTGTGACAGAGAAATGATTACATAAGATCCTGCCTTTGAACTTATGGTTAAAAAAAGAGGAGAAATGTGAAAAGACAATATTGAACAATACTATATATGCTGTAACAGCAATATCAATATGGGCTTGTGGGAAGACAAGCTCTCCCTGGTAAAAGCCTTCAGAGGGAAGTTTGCATTTGAGTTGGGTGTGAGCGTGGCCTGGCTTTGACTTGCTTCCCTAGTTGATTAGCAGAGTTCAGGAGCTGCCCCGAAGGATCCTCAAACTTAAAGTCCATCTCCAGGAAACATATTGTTTTCCTAGAATCTAATACCAAAGTTTGACATCTCTTTGTAGAGAAATTAATAGCAATTTTCTTTCCAGCAATATGACTTGTCTTTATGCAAATGATCAAAATCTTGAAGGGATGCCTTATCCAATTTAAAGACAAAAGTCAGTATGTCTTGAGAGTGTCCTATAAATGACACTTGAAAAAAAGTAGAACCCCTATTACTAAGTTTCTTATATGTCATGCTAAACAATTTGAAATTTCTGCTTTAAAAACTATTTAAGTCCAACAGAAATTTTTAGTCAGGTTTTCAGTTGTTCCTTTACTAACGAATGGCAAATGTCAAAACTTGTTTTGTCAAGAATTGGTAATTTCAACAGATGCCTGGCACAAAATAGGAGCTTAATATACATATTTTTGAATTAATAAGCAATCACATAATATTTATGTATCAACTCTGGTTAGCCAGATATGTGCTGTGTGTTTCATCTTTTGTTTCATATAAATTTGATTTCTGCACTGCCCTAAATCAAGATTCCTGAAATCATTTTTGTAATATCTCACAACATAAGGAATATGAATCTCATCCTTCAAGCTTAGTAAATGTTATTTTATACTGCTACTACTAATAAATATCTAAAATGTATATTGCGCTTTATTATTTTCAAAATATTTTAATCCTCTTTATCTCATCTTATCCCTACATTGATTTTATGGAATTCCTATTACTATTTTACTAGAGAGAACTCTGAGTTAAAATATGTGTTAAAGCAAGTCATACAGCTAGTCAGTGGCTGAGACAGGACTAGGATCAAGGTCTCATAGGAATTCACCGATTAACTTTTCTTTATCCAGAATTATCTTTTTAAGAGACCATTTGAGTGTGATATTTAAAAAGTGTTTTTTGTTTTTTTGTATGTTTGTTTTTTAAGAAAAGATTACTCAGTCTTCTGAGGCAGGAGAATGGCGTGAGCCCGGGAGGCAGAGCTTGCAGTGAGCGGAGATTGCACCACTGCACTCCAGCCTGGGAGACAGAGCAAGACTCCGCCTAAAATTATCAGAATCACTTGGTCCCCATTCAAGCCCCACCCAAAGAAAAATCTCTATTTTTATATCTCCTGGGTAATTCTGATGATCAGACATGTTTTATATTCCCTGGCTGGTTGATGTCTATGATTATTTACTTCACTAAAATTCTTTGAGTTTCTATTTTTTTAAGTTGTGGCTATTTTTTTCTTAACTGACACCAGAACCCTATCATTTTTCTTAACTGATATTAGAAGCCTATCATAAATTCTCTCTTTGCCACATTTTTAGTCCCACAATCTGTGAGACAAATGAAAAGTCATGCGACCTTTTCTGGACAAAAAGAAGGTACAATCAAATTCTGCAGATGTGTACTCCTAAAGAAGCCAGATACTAGGAAGTATAAAATGGAAACTAATTGTGGTTTATTAGTCTAAGACATTTTATGGGAGTCAATTATGCCAGCAATCTGACCTGGTTTCACATGAACAAAGGGACCTTATTATACCATGAACTGGTATAAGGTAGTACTAAAGTGTGTGCTTTGGTTGTCCAGAAAATAAGGAAAATTGAGTTATTTGTGCCAACCGAACTTGAGTCAACACTCTCCTGCTGACTTGGCCCATATCAGACTGTCATCCTGCTGAACATCCTCTATCTTCTCACAGGAGAGCTGGAATTTATAGCACAGAGAGACCGCAGCTGGATCAGCAGATTGATCAAATATTTCACAGGTGGTCAGGATGGCTGGCAAAGTTTGGGAGTTACCTTGAAGCCAAACAAAAAAGCTGGCTCTGAGTCAGGTGCATTTTCTGTGGCTCCAGTACCTGAATATTTATTCCTGCCTGCAAGAGACTAACAACTAAACCAATCTATATTCCAAATCAAATATCTGTGCTAGTAGGAGATAAATTTAAACTTGATTTCTAGTCTAAAACTACCTACCCCCCCATCTAGTAAACCATCGGTAAGAACATATCATTAAGAATAGAGTATTGATTTTCTGCATTAGCTGAATCTGTCAGATATTCAGATGTTACATTTTTTCCTGAATAATCTTTTCCATCAAGTGTGAGCAGATGTATCGTGAAGTAATAAGATGGGAGTTGGGATGAGGCAGTAGTTCTCGTAGCATTTCTCAGAGTAGTTCACGGAGGTAGAATCAGTATCACCTGGGACTTGATTAGGAAAGCAAATTAAATTTTCAGTCTTACTACAATGCTGGAACATTCACATGCTCCAGAATCATCTAGAGAGCTTGAAAAATGGAGAGTACAGGCCCTATCCTTAGAGTTTCTGATTTTGTAGATCTAGGGTGAGACATGAGAATTTGCACTTTTCAAAAATTTTTTTTCGAGGGTCTCCCTCCGTTGTCCATGCTGTTGTACAGCTCATGCTAGAGTGCAGTGGCTTGACCCAAGACCCAGTATAGCCTCAGGAGCCTCGGCCTCCAGTGCTCAAATGGTCCTCCCACTTCAGCGTCCTGATAGCTGGGACTACAGGCACACCACCTCACCCGGCTTTTTTGTTTTTTTTATAGAGATGGAGTTTCACCATTTTGCCCGAGCTGCTCTCAAATTCCTGGGCTCAAGTGATCCTCCCACCTTGGCTTCCCAAAATGCTGGCATTAGAGGCATGAGTCTCTGTGCCAGGTCGGAATTTGCATTTCTGACTAATACCCAAGTGATGTTGAAGCTGCAAGGACCACATTTTGAGAGCTGGTGTTTTTGAGAGGTGGATTTAAACCTTGGTGAAATATGAGATTTATGAGTGGAACTTTATAATTCCTCATGCCAGCTTTCACTTCAGTCTAATTAAATCAAATTATCAGGATGGGGGTACTTTTGGACTCAAGAGCAGTAATTTTTAAATCTCCACAGGTGATTGTGCTAGACAGTCATGTTTGAGATTGACTGCTGTATGGAAAAAACAGAATCATGAAAACAGAGGATGGAAAATATCAGATCTAACAAGGAGGAGAAGATCTAGATTTTACTGAGCCAGCCGTTATTTAAAATATATTTTATCCTCACTTATAACTTTTATTCTTTAAATATATGTAGCTACAAAATCTGTAGTTATTAAATAAAAATTCTTACTTTCTCCTGGCCAGACACACCCATGTATTCTCTCTCACATACACAAAAGTATACACACACACACACACACATTCACGAATCCACCTAAGAAAAAGACACTACAAGGAAGTAAATAACAACATTACAAATGGCTTCATTCTAGAGCTGACTAATAAGTAATTATCCAAAGAGAGAAATGCTTTTAAATGTATGCCTCTGGAGTATGTGTTCTTTTTGTGTTCACTGTGTATCTCAGAACAACACATGGCACATAGTAATCTTTCACTAAATATTTAAGCAAATAATGAATTAATGTATCTGAGATGCATTAGATCTTAAGTAGATATTTCCAGACCTTTTATATGGTGACAATGTTTTTAAAAGTGAGTTTTTGCTGGCTATATGCTTTCCTATTTTCAACTTAAGACATTGACAGTGCTTGTGATGGTAGTTTTATTTCATTGCCTTTCAGAAAAATCCTGCTTATGTACAACAAAAATACCAAAAAGGCTCATGCTTTTCTTTCCTCTTTTTTTTCATGTTGGGAAGTCACTCTTTGATTTGCTTTTTAGGCCACTATCTGTGAAAACAAATCAAACATTCATCATGTGCCATCTAACTCAAAGACATGGAACCTAAATTGCTAAAAGAGGTTCTTTATGTTCCTTTTTTTTTTCTTTTACAACAAAAAACACTGCACTCCAAGCCTTAAGCACAATGCTAATCTAACATGGCTATTCGCAAACTAAATGGATAAACTACAATAGAGGAACACCCTGTTACAATCAGGCTCTCCTTTGAGGTAGGAATACACAATTAGAGATATAATTCTCTAAGAGTGGCTACAGGCTTTCTCCCCACAATTTCCAGGAACTGTGATTTTATTATGGCATTTGCTGCCTGTTTGGTAATTTCAGTAGAGCCTCACATTGCTACTAATGTAAAAGATTTGTCAGATTTTCCATTGTGAACTTCATTGTGTTGAGTGTTTAAACATTTCCAGCTGTGTCAGACTAAAATTCTTCCCTGCAAGTTTCCATCTCAAATTCATTTTTCAAAATAGTAAAAATGGTAAACAAATCAGTTTAGCATATTTCACTCTGGATTTCAAGAAACAACTGAAAAATACAAATTGGGGCAATAGTGTTTGCCTCATTTCACCAAGTGCACACAAACTTTTGCATGCAGGCACTCACACAAATACATACATTTCACCTAAATATAAAAGAAAGAAGAAGAGTGAAAGATTTTTCCAGATAACGAGGAAAACATTGCTTAAATTTTTTAGAGAGCTCAGTGATTGCTCAGATCATGAGAGCCATGAAAATATTTGCTTAGTGATAATAATATTTTTACTGAGAACAGAAGTCGTGAAAAAAGACCAACAAAATCTGTTGCTGTTAATATTTATTGACATTTTATTCTTTAATACAACATGTCTTTTAATCATTTATTGTTTCATCAGTGACCCTCATGGCAAGAAGTATGACAGAGCACTTCTTTTGAATGAACACAATCCTTTCTTAGAATGTTAGCTAATCCCAACTTCCCCAGATCCTAACCTCTGCCTATCCACTCTTCACTTACAGCAGGGTTAGTATTAAGTTTCCTACCTAGATACAAACTTTATCCAAAATACAATAAATGGATGTAAGATGTTGTTGTGATACATTGAAGTATATTATAAAGTCAGAGGAGAAAAGAAATTTTCCTGAAAATATTTAAATTTGGTACTCTCAGAATATAGTAAGATGGAATACCATCTCTAAGACTTCTTGTATATCTTTGAGTATATGAATAACAGCAACTTTATAGTGCTTTTGACATGCAGTACTTAAATTCAGCACTCATTCTTTCCTCTTAATTTTTGACATGGTATAGTAAGCAAGTCTTCTTATTCTGATGTTTTGACATCTGGGCCTTACTGACTCTGGAAAGATTACTCCTTGTAGGGCTATCCAATTTCTAGAGATAGTGTGGGACGAGGTAAAGGAGCAGAAAAAATAACTATTTGTTACTGGGCTTACTACCTGGATGATGTAATAATATGTACAACAAACCCCTATGATACATGTTTATCTATGTAACAAGGCTTCACATGTACCCCCAAACTAAAGTAAAAACTAAGAAAAAGAAAACAAGAATAAATTAAATGCATGTACTTATACATAACATATATTTATAGAATGATGTTCATCAAGTCATTTTCAATTGTTTCTTTAAAGTTATATTTGAAAAAATAAAAACAAAATGAAATAATTTAAAAATAAATAAATAGGCTGGGCAAGGTGGCTCATGCCTGTAATCCCAGCACTTTGGGAAGCCGAGGCAGGTGGATCACGAGGTCAGGAGTTCAAACCAGCCTGGCCAAGATGGTGAAAGCCCATCTCTTCTAAAAATACAAAAATTAGCCAGGCATCGTGGCAGGGGCCTACATTCCCAGCTACTCAGGAGGCTGAGGCAGAGAATTGCTTGAACCTGGGAGGCAGAGGATGCAGTGAGCCAAGATTGTGCCACTGCACTACAGCCTGGGTGACAGAGCAAGACTCTATCAAAAAAAAAAAAAAAAAAAAATTGAGTAAACTCAAGGAAAAAAATAAAAACCTGCCTGCAAGTGCACCTTTCTTATGCAAACCAACCTGAAGCCCTTACTCCAACCACCTTCTTAAATGGGCTGTTACAGAGCTCCCAAAGACAGTGCTATGTTTAGGCATTGTGTCCCTACCCAAATCTCATCTTGAATCATAATCCCCATAATCCCCATGTGCCGAGGGAGAAACCAAGTAGAGGTAACTGAATCATGGGTGCAGTTTCCCCAGTGCTGTTCTCATGATAGTGAGAGAGTTTTCATGAGATCTGATGGTTTTATAAGGGGCTCTTCTCCCTTCACTCAGCACTCCTCCTTCCTGCCGCCTTGTGAAGAAGGTGCCTTGCTTCCCCTTTGTGGGCCACCATGATTGTAAATTTTCTGAGCCTTCCCCAGCCATGCTGAGCTGTGAGTCAATTAAACCTCTTTCCTTTATAAATTATCTAGTCTCGGGTATGTCCTTACAGCAGTATGGGAATGGACTAATACACACAGAGTCTCTATCTCCCTGGCCTAATCACCCCACAACCATATACCAAACACATATGGACACACTCTAGGGCCAGGGCCTGCAAAATTTTTTCAAACTAACCAATCCTAAACCTGCTTACCCTGCCTTGCCTTGACTTCTTACAAAAACTAAAATAGAGCCCCTTGCTCACATTTCCCCTTGCACTTTCTGCCTCCTAGCCTGCCCTGGTGACTCTCTATGCTGCCTCCTCTTGGGAATTATGAGTAACATATTAATAAGCTCTTTAATGGTAATCATCTCCTGATCTGTTGGCCTCACCATACCTGTATAATAATAAGGATATCTTTTAAGAGACATGATCTGAAAGACAGAGTGTGGTTTGGGGTTAGAAACATAACTAATTATTTCAACCAAATTATTTCATGCCAAGTTCTCTTAGACATTCATTTGTTCAGCAGCCTTTTAAAGCCAAGGTCTTCTAATAAAGGATAAAATGATGAACAGGGAAGATACAATCTGAGTCTTGGAAAATGTACACTCAACTGTGACATACAGATGAATGATAAGACAATTACAATATGACGTGATGAAGAAAGGGATGGATACCATGAGAACACCATAGTGCAGTGCTTACCATAACCTTCAACGTTGAAGGAAATCTTCCCTTGACATTTAAGGACAAAAGATAAAATGTAGGAATTGGGTGCCTCCAATATTTTCTGAATATCACCTATTTAGATAGTCCTTGAACACCGGTTAATAACTGAACATCAGCTTCATCATTCGTAAATTGAGATAAAAATATTTTCTGTAGTAGTATTGTAAAGAATGATGAGATATTATAATTAAACTATATAAAATATAATAGGAATCTACAGTTGAAGACACCAAACCCATATCCTTCCCTTACTGACTTCTATTCTCACCCTTCGCTTTCCTATAAGTCTTGCATTTAACACCAGTCTAGCCAATATAGAACCAGCTTCCCCTGTGCTTTTCACAAAGAATCCAATTTGGCTGATGCTATGACTTCAGACTGTATACCCTCGGGTGGGAAAACATGTGTTAAGTATTCTTTTAGCAGCCTGCCAAATCAATTCAATTGCATGTTTTGGAACACTAGACATCTATTTACCTAAAATAAAACAGATCAGCAAATCATCTCTAATCAACCTGATATGTGTACAGCAAATATATTTAGAAATTTAACTAGATGACCACAGTGACAACCAACATTTATGATCAAATACTACCATTAGGAAAATTGGTAGATAACACATTTAGCTCATGCAGTTTACTCCCTGAATTCCACTCTGTACACATACACAAACATATTTTACTAGACCTTAGGAGCCCTATTTTGCTGGAAAAAAAAAAGACCTTTTAAAATTATCTTCAAGGCAACATCTTTTAAATACCAAGATGATAGCTAACAAGTATTTTAAATACACCTTTCTTACACATAAAAGGTATCAATAACAGCACTACATACATTTCATCCATTCATTAATGAATATACATTGAGTGTTGGGTGACAAGGACTGTGCTAGGCACTGATAATTTAAGAATAGCAAAAGTAAAAATTTTCTTACTACCGTAGAGCTTACCATATAGTGGGAAAGATGGCAAATAACCATGAAACCTGTAAAACTCCCATCATTATAAGGATGGTTAATCAAGTAATAACATCTAGTAAGGAGGTCTGGGGAAACTTTCTCAGATGACGATTGAACTGAAATATTGAGAATGATTAGAAGTTACCTGAGAATAGTGGAAACCGTATTCTAGTACCTGTGAAGGACATGGCAGAAAAGCACATGGTGTGTGTAAGGGACCACTCTATGTCATAAGTAGACAGAATAAAAACATATTGTGAGATGAGGCTTAAGTGGGAGGACCAGACCGTCCACAGCTTTGTAATCGTTGCTGAATAATTTATTATGTTTCTTATGAGAAAGGGGAAACACTGACCAGACTTAAGCAGGGATGTGATTTAATCAGATTTATATATTTTTTAAAGATCACTCTGGACTTTGTATGTAGATTTGATAGCATTTAGATGTGCTGCTCAGAGGAGGCATCTGGTCTGGAAATATAAGTTTGTAAGTTGTGTGTGCATTAACAGGTAACTGAAATATAAATGTCTAATGAGAGAGTACAGAATAAGAAGTAGAACTAGGCCCAAGCCTCAAAGAACTCCAAAGTTTGTGGCTAGATAAAGAAAGTTAAGAGAAAAAAAAAATTCCAAAGAGGAAGGATAATCACTGAGCAATGCTACTTAAAAACCAATGGATGAGATGCCATTGGTACCAGCTGAAGCTATAATTGGTCTGTAGTTGGTCTCACCAGCTCAGGAGTAGATGCTGTGAAGCTAATGATGCCTGAGACTTGAGGCCCTTCACAGGCCTACATGGGCTTTATGAGTTTTGAGAGATATGGGAGAATTATAGAGTATTCCAGCTGGGGACAGCAGCCAGGTTAAAAATCAGAAAATAAATATTTTCAGTAGACAATTTTTAGAGCAGTTTTGGGATCACAGCAAAGTTGAATGGAGGGTACAGAGATTTCTCCTACACTCCCTGCCCCCAACATTTTTGCTTGTGTAAGAATTTTGGCAAATGCTTTAAAAATTCCCTAAATAAAAAGGATCTGACTCTTTAGGCCCATTCATTGGTTGAGACTTTCTTCTCATACTAAATAAATAATTACATTTTTAATCTAATTTTACATTTGGTATTTTGTATTCTTTTTCTTATAAATCATATAAGCTCCATGGGGAGACCTGATTCCACTGCTACAGCAGCCCCTTCAGAATCCCAGTATTTATCTACGTATACAGGGCTATTCGATAATCTCTTCTTTGTCACAATATCAATGAAAACTTCCTCCTAATAGCGAGTGTTTCTAGAAGGATCCCTGTCAGTCTCCGTGGCCTTGATCCTACCCTTCTGCCCTAAGTGTCTCAGGTGGAAGCATATAGATAGACATACCAGCATGGGCATAAAGTGTAAAGATTTTGTATCACGTGTTAATGCCAAGCACAAACTGTCCACCATGGAAAAGTCAGTGAACAAGCAAGCAGACAAAATGCTGTCAGCTGTTTGATAGAAGCCAAACTTTGTCAAAACTGGCAAAATGGACACAAGAAAAGAGTGGCTCAGGTGGCAAAGACTGAGATTATGTAAGGGCCTGACAGCGTAGATTCCCATTTACCAAGGCCAGTCTAGCTTTGGCTCCTTCTGAATATCCAAACCCATCAGAACAAACACCAATGCTGAGCCACCAACATAGCACTATCCATTGATAAGATCAAATGGCCAGTTGGTGGCAAGTGGACTGTATTGCATCACTTTTATTTTGGTCAGTGGCCCAGTAGTTTGTTATCAAAGAGACAGATACTCAGTGTGTGTGTGTGTGTCTGTGTGTGTGTGTGTGTGTGTGTGTGTGTGCCACCAAGCTCCAGGTATGCAAGGTTTACAGAATTCCTGATCTACAGGCATGGAATGTTATACAACACAGCATCTGACTATAGGATCCACTTGTTAGCAAAAAAGTTATGGCAATAGGCCCAAAACAATGGAATCTGCTGGTTATATCACCTGCTATATCATCCAATGGGTAACACCGTCAGGAATGCTGGAACAGCCTTCTAAAGGTGCAGCTGAACCAGCTCAAAGGAAGCCTTCTGAAAGGAGGGAGTGCCGCCTGTCAGCGTGAAGTTTATTATATGGGAGACTTCTGTATGGTGCTGTGTCCCACTTCCCAAAAAACCCCACATACAAATATATCCAGGAAACAAGATATGGAATCAGGAATGTCTCCATTTACCATAGCTCCCAGTGATTCACTGTGGGATTCATCTTTTCACAACTCTGGTTTCTACAGAATTGTAGGTTCTGATTCCTAAACGGTACAAACTTCTACCAAGAGACACAGCCAGAGTCTCAGTGAACTACAAGTTAAGGCACATTGTACTCAAGGGCAAGAATGAGAA
This sequence comes from Hylobates moloch, assembly GCF_009828535.3. Classification (NCBI taxonomy): domain Eukaryota; kingdom Metazoa; phylum Chordata; class Mammalia; order Primates; family Hylobatidae; genus Hylobates; species Hylobates moloch. The sequence goes on along the minus strand of NW_026652279.1, from coordinate 57,229,991 downwards.
AACAGAAATCACCATACTGTCAGGATAATGTACCCCAATCAGCGGTGGGTAGGGACTCTTTTACAAAATAGAAACAAAGAGAAATATTTGTGCAACCTAGGTGATCCTCATGGGAGCACCCTAGTACTCCCTTGTTCCATTGTAATTGTAAATGGACATGTGCCACAACCCCAAACTGAGAACCGTGTGCCTATCAAAGGTTCTGTCTCTTCAGGTATGAAGGTGTGGGTCATAAACCACAAAGACCAGCAGACATGATAGCTGAAGATGTGAGGAATTCAGAATGGATAGTAAAAAGAAAGATGAGGGGATCCGCTGCAAAAAAAAAAAAAAAGAAAAGAAAAGAAAAGAAAAAAGAGTTGTAGTTCATTCCATTAAATTCCATAAGGGTTTCCCCTTAGAAAGAAAGGGGAGCAATGGAGAGAGGCTCCCACATCTGTCGGGGGAAATTGAGAAAGAATAGAAGGAGGCTCCATGAGATCATCAGATTGTGATGCATGCAATTTGATACAACATAAATGAGAAAGTGAGAGGAAGCTGGATGGAAATGTCCTGATTGTCAGACAGTCTCAGGGAGGTTTAGCAAAATTTTGGAGAGCCCTTGAGCCAAAGTTGTCTACGGGAGGAGTTCGGCGTCTCCCAGCCGTGAGCCTGCCTCAGTCTTCCTACTATATCAAATCACTAGCTGAGAATAGCCCTTTGGAAGCATTGCTTCAGGAAGCCACAGGTTCCAAAGCAGAGCAGCTGGTGCTGTCATTGATTTGCTTCCTGTAGTTGGAAGTCTGCAAGCACATTTTCATGGCCATCACAGTCATTCATTTATTTCAATTGTAATGGTCATGTGAAGCATAAAATCCACCTAACTAGTGTAAGAAATTTTGGGTAAAACATATAAAAACTATCAACTCAGTAGTATTCCCAGAGATTTCTTAGTATTGTCTCTAAGTCATCTTCTAGATTTCTTCAAATACCTATTCTGTCTCATCATCGCCCATAAAGTACTCCTGCTTTCAATAGTTCTTAGTTAGACTGCAGAAGCAAACTTCTAAGATCTTACCTTTTTCTAGAACATTTGGCAAACAGCTCTTGATCTAATTATCCTAATAAATCAATATGATCGTTCACTACTCTGCCAAAAAATCTTAAATGTTTCCCATCTGTGATGGTTAATATTAAGTGTCAACTTGATTGGATTGAAGAATGCAAAGCGTTATTTCTGGGTGTATCTGGGTGTTTCTGGAGATTGCCCTAGGGGATTGACATTTGAGTCAGTGGACGGGGAAAGACATGCATGCCCTCGGTGTGATGGGCACCATTCAATCAGCTGCCAATGTGGCTAGAAAAGCAGGCAGAAGAAGGTGGAAGGAGCTGACTTGCTGAGTCTTCAGGCCTTCAGTTTTCTCCTGTGCTGGATGCTTTCTACCCTCAAACATCAGACTTAGTTTTTTTGAATTTTGGACTTTTGGACATACACCAGTGGTTTGCCAGGGGCTCTCAGGCCTTCAGCTACAGACTAAAGGCTGGACTGTTGGCTTCCCTACTTTTGAGGTTTTGGGACTCAGACTGAGTTACTACTAGCTTCCTTGTTCCTCAGCTTGCAGATGGCTTATTATGGGACTTCACCCTGTGATTGTGTGAGTCAATTCTCATTAATAAACTATCTTTCGTATACACATATATCCTCTTACTTCTGTCCCTCTAGAGGACTCTGGCTAATACACCATTCTTATCCTAGTATATAATGTCTACTATTCCAGCTTCACTCCTTACACTCTCCCATATGGAAGCAATGATGATATTACCAATATTTCCTAGATGGTTTTCATTTTATCCTCCAAGTTTTAAGTGTATACCATTCCTACTTTCTCCTTCAAAAAAGAGGAGAAGGAATGACTCATATTTTTTTTATTTTTCACCCATGTTAACTATCACTTCTTCTGGGAGGTTTCTCAAGTAAAGTTGATTGTTACATCGATTTGTCCCATGGACTATATAGGTAACTGTATCCTATTACTAGGAATATTATACTGACATTATTTGTTTGTAGGTCCAGCTTGTCTTTGGAGGCAATAGTACAAATCGAGACCTGGATTTGAATTTTAGCCTTTCATATTACCATGTAAGTTCTATGAAAGTTTATTTCATCATTTGTCAAATGGGAGAACAGTAGTCTTCATGTATGGCCGTTCATGATTAAATGATGTGATGCCTAAGGGGACTAACAAATGATGGATATTATCAGTAGCTAGCAATCACTGAGTGCTTGCTCAACAACAGACACTTTCCTAAGTATCTTCTAAATTTTTTAAACAATCCTAAACACTTTATTATCCTAATCTTAAAAATGAGGACCTGAAGCAGAGAGAGGCTAAATAATTTGCTATCATATTTATTAAAGTGTATTTGTCAGGATTCAAACCCAAAGGCAGTATGACTAAAGAAGGGCATATGCTCATCCAGTAAACTCTTAAATGTTCGCTGCTCAATACTGGTATATTAATATCAGTTTAATTGTGTAGGTTTAATTAGTATAGGTTTACTAATATAGGTTTATTCATTTTTCAGCCCATCTTTTCACCAGATATATATATATATGTGTGTGTGTGTGTGTGTGTATGTGTGTTTATATTTACTTAAAATAAGGACCAAGATTTATTTATTCTGTTTCACCTCTATACCTCTAGCAGTGAGCAGATGACTAGAAGAGAGAAACTACCAAATACATGGGGTTTAAATGAATGTTCCTGTGGGAAGGCATTGTTTAATGAAAGCAGTCTTAGTTACAACATTAGAAGGCCAGTGTCGTGGGGCGTAAGGCCAAAACACAATTGCAAAGGCCCAATTTGTGTCAGGGCATGTTTTAGGCAGAATTTTTAGAGAAGTGTGATTAATAGGCGGAGAGCAGGGTCAGCCAGTGTCATAGGGCATGGCTGATTTAGAAGTTTATCAGCAACAAGGTACATGATTGGCTGAGATATAGTCAGAAACATAGGTCACGATCACATCAGCTGAACAGATATGTTGATGCTTAGTAAATGAATAAAGTCATGGTCAGAGTTGCTGACTGGGACAATGATGGATCAGGGATCAAGATAGCAACAGAAACAGTTCCTGAAAGTTCTCATGCTTGAAATGACATGTTCTCTAAAGATTGATGTTTCTTTATTTGTTACTCATCACATTTTCTCATATATTTTCTACTTGGTGAAGAGGAAGAAAGGGAAAGTGTAAATTGAGGGATAGGTCACTTCTGATGTTTAAGCTGGGTTCCCAAAAAGCAGAGCCAGAAACAGAGATCGTTTTCAAAGTGATTTTTTTTTTTTTTTCGGAAAATACTACCAAAAGAATTGGAAAGAGGGAATTAAAATAGGTCAAGAGCTAAGTAGGTAAGAAGCTAAATAAGAAGAATGTGGCTACTGTATAACCTCATGGAATTTGCTTTAGAGGACAAAGGACACCACAGTGTTAGTCCTAACTTGAAGCAAGTCTGTCATCTACATCAGGCAGTATTGAACTGAAGGTGGCCTTAGCATGAAGACTGGAGGAGTGTAACTTCTTGTGCTAAGTGGTTTTTATCAGCAGAGAACAATGCTCTAGGGGAAGAGTGGCAGCTTTGAGCAATACAGACCACTTTCAGGGGCTAGGGGCTGAATGAGCTGGCCTGGCAAAGGGAAAACCTGGCGGTGGAGTGGTGATGGTGGCAAAGGCTGTTACAGCATTGTCTATCATGTTTCACATTAGAAGAGACACAGTCACTCATTATTTTCTTTAGGCTCCCAAGCCTCCGTCCAAACATACCAATAGCTGTTCGTTACATTATTATATTCTATCTCCTTAGCTTCTTCCCTCTCTTTTGTCTTAATAGCCAACTTTACAAACTTTGGTCATGCCCTAATACTTTCTATTGCGTTTCAGTGCAATAGAAACACTGCTGACAGACTATTAGTCTAAAATGCAAGGAATATTATGATTCCAGTGACTTCAAGTATTTCTCATAAATTTCAGGATAATACCTTTTGCAATACAAGTATACTAGCAATACCCAACTACCTGTGACTCTCCAACCAACACTCTTTTCTTTCTGCATTTGGGTTTGGCCTGGAGTTCTCTCTGCCCAGCTCTGCTTCTGGCTAGCTCTTTTCCAAATGTCATGTTTTATATGAGAATTTATCTAATTAGTGTAACCTTCTTTGACAGCTTCAGGCAAATTTAGGAGGTTATTCTTCTATGGCCCCTTTATATTTTCAGGGTACCTTATAGCACTTAGCATAGATTGTTACAATTTTTCTGGTATGCCTTCTTTCTCATTAGACAGTAAGCATCTTAATGACACTAACTGAATCTTCTTGTCTTTAAATCAACAATGTCATACAGTCCCTGTCACATAGTAAACTCTCATACAACAGGTGTTTAAAGAGTGAACCAATAAATGAGAGGACATTTGATTTAGAGCCTTCTTCTTGTCACTTATTACTCTGATTATTTGAGTCGACTTTTTTTTATTGTTGTTAACCTACCATTTTCCCAAACCCACACTTCTCTATTCATCGAATGGATTTTGTTTAGCACAGAAAGAGCATGCAGTGGCAAACAATTGAGGAGGGGGTTTACACACCACCAATGGATACTTAAAGAAAGATACTCTAGGCCGGGCGCAGTGGCTCACGCTTGTAATCCCAGCACTTTGGGAGGCCGAGGTGGGCAGATCACCAGGTCAGGAAATCGAGACCATCCTGACTAACACCGTGAAACCCCGTCTCTACTAAAAATGTAAAAAATTAGCGGGGCGTGGTGGCGGGCGCCTGTAGTCCCAGCTACCGGGAGGCTGAGGCAGGAGAATAGCGTGAACCCGGGAGGCGGAGCTTGCAGTGAGCTGAGATCGCGCCACTGCACTCTAGCCTGGGCGACAGAGTGAGACTCCGTCTCAAAAAAAAAAAAAAAAAGATGCTCTGAAAATGGTTATGATGTCTCTCAAGTTCTACTAAATACAATTTTTTCTTTTTAGAAATTTTTTTGCACACCAACATGGCACATGTATACATATGTAACGAACCTGCACGTTGTGCACATGTACCCTAAAACTTAAAGTAAAAAAAAAAATTTTTTTTTGTTACATAGGTCTCTCTTAGGGAGACAGGCAGTCAGATGAGGAAATGCTTCTGAGTTATCCCAGTTCGCTGTGAAGTGGGTAACATTCTTAGGCCACTAGGGGGCTACAGGTATTCATTCACTCTGGGAATTTATTTTCTGAGTCATTGCTTCACATACTAAAAAGATGAGAGAGAATTGCCAAAATATGTAAGAGGAGAAGTTTAATAAATTGCATTTCATCCATTCTGGACATCCTTAGAAATAACACTTTTTCACTTGAAATTAGAAGCCAGCAACGTTTTGTCTTAAATCAGTCGTTGGACAGTGAGAACAAAAGTTTTGGGATAATCGAGACCCGGATTTCTGATCCATCTCTGTCACTTACTAGCTGACTTACCTTTGAAAACGGCCTACTTCTTTTTGAGCCTCAGTGTACTCATTTGTAAATCCAAACCATTTTGAGACTAAATGACAAAACAGTTTAAAGTGTCAAATGAGTATAATACATAACATGTACTCAATACATGTAAGCAATTTTGATTATTATTGTTCCATACCAAAGAGTTTACAATATGGCCCAGAAACAAAAACAGTACAAATGGCCTAAGATTATATTAGTAAGAGTACTGTATACTCTCAATGTGGCTTGCTTTCTTCCCCTTCTGGTAACTTTTCCAGGTGGTTAAATAAGGACTTGTGTCCATTAAACAAAAATAGCAAGGAAAGAAGAAAGTGCATCCTATTTCACAGCCAATTACATGGAGACAGAAGTCACAGAGATGAGGTAGACAGTGGCAGGCATTAGAGAGAACAGGTTGAAACCTGAAGCCTGCTACAAGTAAAGAAACATACCATTGAAAGTTTTGCAGCTCTTGTAAATATACAGTGTATTGGGAGGTCTCACTCTTCCCTCCCTCTTATGATAGGTCTTGGAAAAGTTTTGTGGAGATGCAATCCCAGAATGATTCATATCTTAACCACTTCCGTTACTCATACAATCCATTCAGTTAAGGTACAGTCATTGAACAATTATTTTTGTGTTATATAATGTTCCAAAAAGGGGTCAAGATCTTTTCAAAAATTCTTTATTCATTCAATAAATTGGCATATTCCGTAATCATGTACAATATTAGGGGATAGAAGGATATAGTAGCCAAAAAGACAAGTGTAGTCTCCACACATATGCAAATTATGGCAAGTTAAGTAGAGACATGCAATAAACAGAAAGTCACACAAATGACCAATTATTTGTACTTGTAGGGTTATAAGACCCAAGTGGAAGGGCATAAAAATTAATTATGAAAGTGGGAAGGTGCCACAGGCACACTTAACCAATTTCACAATTTGCCAATGGCTAACTTTTGCCAACTGTAATACAAGGCTTTGATTTTACAGTTGATGAAATTTCCCAACATGCTCCTGTGATCAGCTCAGGGAAGAGACACTGCCCTAAGAATGCCTGTTATTGACAAATCCTTGGACTTCTTTCCAGAATTAGCAGAGTTTGGATGAAAGTGAGAAAATAAATTTGTGGGGACTTGCTCCTCGAGACAGGAGAGACATTTTCAGTTGAAGGAATTTGTTCTGGGATGCCAGGGGAGAGTTCAACCCTTTCAGGCTGGTATAGCCATAGCCAGTTCACCTTCATGCTTGAGGCTTCAAAAGCCCAACCATACTTAGTTGAATGATAATGGGGGTTGTATGAGTTTTTCTTGCATTGCTATAAAGAACTACTTAAGATTGGGTAACTTATATATAAAAACATGTTTAATTGGCTCATAGTTCTGCAGGCTGCACAGGGACCATGGCTGGAGAGGCTTCAGGAAACTTTCAAACATGGTGGAAGGCAAAAGGGGAAGCATGCACTTATTCTCACGGCAGGAGGGGAAGTATGCACTTATTCTCACGGCAGGAGGAGGAGGAAGAGAGAGAATGAAGGGAAAGGTGCCACACACTTTACAACAACCAGAGCTCATGAGAACTCACTCACTATCACAAGAGAAGCAAGAAGGAAGTCTGCCTCTGTGATTCAGTCCCCTCTCACTAGGCTCCTCCACCAACACTGGGGATTAAAATTTGACATGAGATTTGGGTGGGGATACAGAGCCAAACCATATCATTCTACCCCTAGCCCCTCCCATACCTCATGTTCTTTTCACATTTAAAACACAATAATGCCTTCCCAACAGTCCCCTAAAGTCTTAACTCATTCCAGAATTAACTCAAAAGTCCAAGTCCAAAGTCTCATCTGAGTCAAGGCATGTCTCTTCCACTTTTATTTTATAGAAAATAAAAAACAAGTTAGTTCCAAGGTACAATAAAGATACAGGAATTGGGTAAATTTTTTCTACCGAAAGGGATAAATTGGGCAAAACAAAGTGACTACAGGCCCCATGCAAGTTTGAAACCCAGCAGAGCAGGCCACATGCAAGTCTGAAACCCAGCAATGCCAGCCTGCAAGGTGAAACAGTCCAGGGCCTTAAGAGTTCACCTGTTGCATCAGTGTGGCCTGGATGTGAGACATGGAGTCAAAGTAGATTATTTTGGAGCTAATCTTAAAACTCCAAATCTTAAATCTCCAAAATAATCTCCTGGGCAGCTTCACCATTGTGGTTCTGCAGGGTACAGGCACTGCAGCTGCTTTCACAGGCTGGCATTGTCTGTGGCTTTTCCATGTGAGTAGTGCAAGCTGTCGGTGGACCTACCATTCTGGGATTGCAGGATGGTGTCTCTCTTCTTCCAGCCCCACTAAGTAGTCCCCCAGTGGGGACTCTGTCTGGGGGCTCCAAATGCACATTTCCTTTCCACACTGCCCTACTAGAAGCTGTCCATGAGCACACTGCCCCTTTAGCAGACTTAAGCCTGGACATCTAGGCACACTGCCCCTTCAGCAGACTTCTGCCTGGACTTCTAGGCACTTCCATACAGCCTCTGAAACCTAGATGGAGGCTCCTAAGCCTCAACTCTTGCCCACTGCACACCTGAAGGCTTAACACCACATGGAGATCTTGGTGTTTTCTCCTTGCAGCCTCTGTAGCAGTGGCCTGAGATGTGTCTGGGGCACTTTTAACCATGGCTGGAGCTGGAACAGCTGGGACACAGGGCACCATGTCCCAAGGCTGCACAGAGCAGCGGGGCCCTGGGCCAAGCCCATGAAAGCATTTCTTCCTCCTGGGCCTCCTGGCCTGTGATGGGAGGGGCTGCTGTAAAGGTCTCTGAAATGCCTTGGATGCATTTTCCCCATTGTCTTGGCTATTAACATTCAGCTCCCCTTTACTTATGCAAACCATAAGTTTCAACCAAAACTTGAATTCCTCCCCAGAAAATTGGTTTTGGTTCTGCATAAACTTCAAAATTGGTTTTGCAGGCTTTACAGGTAGCATGGATGACTCAGGAAACATTCTGTCATGTCAGAAGGCCAAAGGGGGACCAGGCATATCTTTACATAGCAGGAGCAGGAGGAAGAGAGAGAGTGAAAGGGAAGGTGCGACACACATTACAACAATCAGATCTGGTGAGAACTCACTATCATGAGAACGGCAAAGGGGAGGTCTGCCACCATGATTGAACCACCTTCCACTAGGCCCCTCCTCCAACACTGGGCATTAAAATTTGACATGAGATTTATGTGGGGACACAGTGCCACACCATATTAGAGGTATATCTTAAAAAGTTTGTGGTTTATAAAGAGATCCTGTGAGGAGGCCATAGAGTAGAGTGACAGGGGGTAGAGTCTCTGATGGGAAACTGCCTGAGTTTACTCTTGACTCTGCCATTTACAGGTGATAGAATCATGGGCATGTCGCTTAACCTTTCTATGGCTCATCTCATGAGCATCATTTCATGTGCACATTTGGAGTAGACCTCAGAAGGTTGTTGTGAGAGTTAAACGAGACAAAACATGTAACACACAAAAATATCCTCTGTACATAGAAAATGCCTGCTAAACATTGGCTATGTTTTTATGTGTAGGTGTATTACATATATAAAACTAATGAATTTATTTTATGTTATAAAAACACTGGACTCAGTAGGAATTTCGAGAAATAGGCTGTGTTCTTTTCTTTGCAACAATAATGATAATGATTATGACAAATAACATTTATTTGAAATATATAAAATATCAGCCTCAAAATTTCAGTATAAAATTGTAAATGCTACATAAACATTTGAAAAAAATTTAATAGTAAACTATTTTAAAAGGATATTTTGTTGAGGGAAAAAAGTTTCCAGTGAATGGTATTGTTTTTTGATAACCATTGAATTGTCTAGACTTCAGAGATGCCTACTTCCCTCATGGTTGTCACCAAAGCCTTTCTTACTAGCTCAGATATAATACTATAGAAGTTCCCCCATATCTGCAGTTTCATTTTCCATGATTTCATGATCTGAAAATATTATAGTATTTTGAGAGTGAGAGAGAGACCACATTCACATAACTTCTATTACAATATATTGTTATAATTGTTCTATTTTATTATTATTGTGTTAATCTCTTACACTGCTTAATTTATAAATGAAATTTTATAATAGTATTTATATGTAAGAAAGAAATATGGTATATGCAGGGTTTGGTATATCTGTGGTTTTAGGCATTTACTGGAGGTACTGCAGGGTATCACTTTGGATAAGTAAGGGCTGCTATATTCCAATATTATATCTACTTTGATGGAAGAGCAGATAATTGAGTCAGCTCTCTAAATTGTCTCAATATTCTTTGTATACTGCAAGTTGAAAATTTAAGAATCGATTAAGCACTTCAGTAAGCATTGCTGCTTTCTTCTCCCCAAAATAAATTTATAAAAGTTTCATACTTTTAAAAGAACATGGACTAGGTTGGGTGTGGTGGCCCACGCCTATAATCCCAGCACTTTGGGAGGCAGAGGAGAGCCGATCACCTCAGTTCAGGAGCTTGAGACCAGCCTGGCCAACATGGTGAAACCCCATCTCTACTGAAAACACAAAAAATTTAGCCAGGCATGGTGGCGGGTGCCTGTAATCCCAGTTACTCAGGAGGCTGAGGTGGGAGAATTGCTTGAACCCGGGAGGCAGAGGTTGCTGTGAGTCGTGATCATGCCATTGCACTCCAGGCCTGGGTGACAAAAGCGAAACTCCATCTCAAAAAATTAAAATAAAATGACAGGGACTAAAACTTATATACAGACTGCCTTCCATATCCCAGCTCTGTTTTATAATCTCTTACCTCTTTATAAATTATTTTTGTTTATAAAAATGTTAAAGATTTATTATTTCCATTAATGTTCACATAACCCTGTGAGACGAACAGGCCAGATCTTAATATCCTCATTTTACAGATCAGGAATCTAACATTAGACTCCTTTTCCAAAGTTAATGAAACCAATGAGTCACTTCATCCCAAGTAGAATTCAGATCTCTACACACAAACGCCCTTTTCCTTGCATCATATGCCATCTCTTTTTATTTCACACCACTCTCGATTTTATCTTTTGGTATTAGGCTGTATATTTGACCCTGCCAGTAATACTCAGAGATACTATAAACATTAGATATTTAAGAACAAAAATATCTTATTAACCATATAACTCTGATCATGATGTTATTCAATGTCAATCAGTAATATCTTAGTTTTAACCCCGAAGTATAAAAGGAATTTTAAAAAATACTTCTAATTATTCAGTGTTGTTCAATATAGCATATTTTCACAAAGTGCTTTGTCTTATATATTTTAAGCACCTGTAGATTTATTTCTAAAAAAATGAACTAAAATACTGGTTCTCTGATTTTTATTAGAGGATATGGACTTTGATCATTCATAGAAAACTGACATGTTTTCTATCTTACTCATGCTAAGACACAAGAGTCTCTTCATTTCATATTTAAAAATTGCAGGTTGAAATTAAGGAGAAAAATAGCTTTGTTTTTCCCTGTGTTTATTCAATGGGTTCAACTCATTCAATGGGTTCATGAGCACAATGCGCAGCAGGTAGGTAATATTTCAGCTGTCAGTCTAGCCTCTGGCCTCACTGTGTTGTACAGACTATCTCTAAAGGGGCCCTGCATGTATACATTGAATCCAAATACTGATGTACATCTTTTGGAGGCATCATTCTCTACTTTTGAACTTATGTGGATGGGATTGAAGTAGGTTAAGGCAAGAGAAAAGTGAATCCTTGTGCTTCATAAGATTTAGGGCATTAAATAGAATAAGCATGGGAGTCCAGAGATTCAAGAGTTATAGGAAGAAACAAGAATACATTTAAATACAAAAATCTCCCTTCCCCAAACCTACTTGTTGTTCTTTTCTTTAAATTAACGTCTTGGTATTTTGCCCAAACCCTAAAGCACAGTACTTTCCTCTGTCCGTTTTCTTTCGTCTTTTCTTATCTTCCTGATAATTTCAAAATCCTTGAAGCACTGTTTCTCTGCATTTAGCCAAACAAGCTGCCCACTAGGAAGTGCATAAAGACCACCCAGAGCAAAGCAGATCCACCCAACATGAGCTGATGTTGATACTGCCAATCCCAATTTGCCTGGTTCCTGGGAAGCTTTGTATTAAAAAGTGCTGTCACATATTTTTAATTTCCCTAGTGAGTCAGCTCTCCCTCTACGCTGCCCTACCAAAGAACTAGATAATATCAGAATGTGAAAGAAGACATGCTGTTCCAGAACTCAAGTTTTTCTTTCTTCTTGATTCAAAAGTAAATTTGTGAACATGGGGTATTGTGTCATATGAGGAAATGAATTAGATTAACAAAGAATTAAGAACACAATATTATATTCACAGTTAGACCACTTTCATGTAGACTGAATTGTACATAATTATTCTAATGTGATTGAATTGGGGAGATTCAAACACTGTGGCTAAATCTGTATAATCCTTTTTGTTCTTGTTGAAGCAGTTACTTTGTATATTTGAGCATTGTCTTTTTGTCACCATTACTTGAACCAAATTTATTCAAAGTCAATGGTATTTTCTACTCCTAGAAAGACACTGACATTTTAAGTCATCTTTTTTAGGAAAAACTTAAAGTAAATCGGCAAAGTAAACAAATTACAAGAAAAGCTAACCACAGACTTTTTCTATTGGAGAAAAATAGAATTAAAGTGAATCAATGTTTTAAATATATTTACACTAGTCAGATCAACTTCATGACTAATCCACTCAGCTAAATAGGAAGCAATTTGTAAGTCGGTTTACTGAAAAAGCAAAACATGATAGTGCCAGTCAGCTTCTCCCTGAACTCTATTACCTAACTTTTTTAGATCTGTCTTCCCTAAGTCTATAGTTAGATAATGGCTTTAATTAAGCCATTGAGCTTTTAACTATAGCAAAAGCTGCTCTGATGCAGTTTCCAAGCCAACTTAATGATAAATCAGAATAAATATAAGCAGTCTCACTCACTCACATTACCAGCAATCTCCCTTCTTCCCACACTATCACTAACATGTGCATAACCAGAAGGGCTTAGAATCAGTTCATCACATTGGTAGTTCATCAAATTTGATATTGGGACTTCTGCATTATACTCAACAATACAATGTAATTCTGCTGGATCTCTTACAGAATTTCCAACACATTTTCAATTGTTATATATTCCTAGATTATTCAACTGGATTATCTTTCATGTTATTATTGTCTTTAGATCTTGTTTTAGAGTCTCACCTAGCTCCCAAATTCCCCTACAGCAAGGGTCCTTCTTTCGTTCTGCCTGTCATATCTTGCTTAACTAAAGTACTGTGCCTGATCTCCAATTCATGCCTATGGCCTTGATGGGGGACAAACCACCTAGAGGCTTCACCCCTTACACTCTCTACTCTGCCCAGTGAGGACGGCACAAGGGCAGAATGATGTACACTTTAGATTGGACTACTAAACTTTAGAGGTCTTAGCCAACTCATCTAAATTTCCTGTTTCCCCCCTCCCCTCACTCTACTAGCCTAAGATTGTACACATTTTCAAAGATAGGCTCATACCCTACTATTATAGAAGTAGCTTTCTGAATTCGTGACATTTAAAATTTTAAGTTAAATGACAGTCGGAAAACTAGCATGTCTTCATGTGTTTTCTTTAATTCCATTAAAAATAAGAGGAAAGCTATGTGGTAAATATCCTATTTGAAATAAATAATAAAAATAAAACAATGAGAAAGTTATAGTAAACAGAGGGAATGATCATTTTTTCAAACATGATCGATGCAAACACAAATATTTAAAACTAAATAATTTAACATTAATGTTCTTCCATTCATTTAAAACAATTTCATTTTACTTTGTTCTAAAATTCTTGGGCATGACAAGAGAATAAGATCTGTAAATAATGAAGGGAACATAAGACATTCTATAAACAAAACATTAATGGTAGAATTAAACGTATCAAGAAGCTTCAAATAAGTAGGCCCATTTCAAAGATTTCAAAAGCAAATTGTAAAAACTATATTCCCTGGTGTAAAAATTATTGCTTCTCAAAAACTGATTAATATCATAGGAGGCAGAGCAAGATGACAGAAGAGAGCTTCACTAAACATCTTCCATGCAAAGACACCAAGTTAACAACTATCTACACAGAAAAAAACACCTTCTAAGAACCAAAAATCAGGTAGGCACTCATAGTACCTGAGTTTTTGTTTGTTTGTTTTGTTTTTTGTTGGTTTTTTTTTTTTTTTTTTGAGACAGAGTCTAGTGCTGTTGCCCAGGCTAGAGTGCAGTGGCATGATCTCAGCTCACTGCAACCTCCACCTCCTGGGTTCAAGCAATTCTTCTGCCTCAGCCTCGCAAGTAGCTGGGACTACAGCTGCACACCATCATGTCTGGCTAATTTTTGTATTTTTCGAAGAGACAGGGTTTCACCATATTGGCCAGGCTGGTCACGAACTCCCGACCTCGTGATCTGCCCTCCTCAGCCTCCCAAAGTGCTAGGATTACAGGCATGAGCCACTGCGCCTGGCTAGTACCTGGTTTTAACTTCATTTTGCTGAAAGAGGCACTAAAGAGATAGAAAAAGCAGTCTTGAATCGCCAAAGCCGTCACCCCCCCACTCCGTGCAGCAGCAGTGTGCTGAGATCATCTCTGGGCATTGGGTGAGGGAGAACAAGGCAACTGTAAGGCACTGAACTCAGTTCAGTCCTGTTAGAGCAGAAAGAAAAGCTGAACCAAACTCAGCTGATGCTCACCCACAGAGGGAGCCTTTAATCAGCCTTAGCCAGAGGAGAATCACCTTCCCATGGTCTGAACTTGTGTGCCTACAACCTCGTTACTCAGGGCCAAAGTGCTCTCAGTCTCTGAGTAAATTTGAAAGACAGTCTAAGTCACAAGGACTTCAACTCTTAGGCAATTCTAGGGCTGAACTAAGCCCAGAGACAGTGGACTGGGAGGGCACACAACAAACTGAGACACTAGCTGGGGCAGCCAAGGGAGTGCTGGCACAACCCCTTCCCTAATCTCAGGCTGCACAGCTTATGGTCCCAAAAGGGATCCCTTCTTCTGCTTGAGGAGAGGAGAGAGAAGAGTGGGGAAAACTTTGTCTTGCATCCTGAATACCAGCTCAGCCACAGCAAGATAGGGCACGGATCAGAGTGATAAGACCCCCGTTCCAGGCCCTAGCTCCAAGATAACATTTCTAGACACACCCTGGGCAAGACGGAAACCCATAGGCTTGAAGAAAAGGACTTGGTTCTGCCAGCATTCATCACTTGCTTACTGAAAAGCCCTTGGACCCTGAATAACACCCAGGTATTACTGAAGGGCATTGGGTGACCCTCTGAGACTTACTGGCTTAATGTACCAACACAGCCACAAGGGGGTAGAGCACTAGGCAGACTCTTTGGGCTCACAATTCCGGGATATGACTCTTTGATGGCAATTTCTGGACTTACCATGGGCCAGAGGTGAGTCCCAGGCCAGGCAACATTCACCACAAGCTGACTTAATAGATCTTGGCCCTTAAGGGAACATGGTTGGTAGTCTGGCAGTACTCCTTGTGGCCAAGGGTGGCAGTGGCTGCCCGGTGAGTCTCCTCTGCCTTTGGAAAGGGGAGGGAAGAGTGGGAAGGACTGCATTTTGCGTTTTAAGTGCCAGATCAGCCATAGTACAATAAAATACAAGGTAGACTTCTAAAGTCTTTGAATCTAGCCTGAGAATCCTGAATGGCACTTCTGGACCCACTCATGGCCTAAGGGACCCTGACACACTAAAGGAAGAACACAGGCTTGGCTGGCGTTGCCACCTGCTGATTGTAGAGACCCAGGACCTTGAACAAACAGAAACAGTAGCCAGGGAGTAGTTACAGCAGGCCTTGGGCAAGTTCCAGCACTGTGCTAGCTACAGGTCTGACCCAGCACAGTAATAGTGGTGGTGGTCACAGGGGTGCTTGTGTCACTCCACCTTCCTCCCAGCTTTAGGTGGCTCAGAACAGAGAGAGAGAGAGAGAGAGAGAGAGAGAGAGACTCTGTATGTTTGGGAGAAAGTAAATAAAGAAAAAGAGAACAAGAATCTCTTCACTATAATCTATAGAAATTCCTCAGATCTTATCCAAGACAATCAAGACAGTACCTCTATGAGTCTACAAGAATCACAGTGCTACCGGGATGAGGTGTTCCTTAAAGCAGAAACAGCTTAGATCATAGCACCCAAGTTCTTCCAAATATCTGGAAAGCCTTCCCAAGAAGGATGGTGAAAAATAAGCCCAGACAGCAGAGACTACAATAAATATCGAACTCTTCAGTGCCCAGAAACCAAAGAACATCTACTTGCATCAGCACCACCCAGGAAAACATGACCTCACCAAATAAATTAAATAAGGCACCAGGGACCAATACTGGAGAAACAGAGATAGGAGACCTTTCAGGCAGAGAATTCAAAATAGCTGTGTTGAGAAAACTCAAAGAAATTCAAGATAACATGAAAAAATTCTGAATTCTATCAGATAAATTTAACAAAGAGATTGAAATAATTTAAAAGAATAAAGGAGAAATTCCAGAGCTGAGAAATGCGATTGGCAGATTGAAGAATGCATAATAGTCTTTTAATCACAGAATGGATCAAGAAGAAGACAGAATTAATGAGCTTAAAGACAGGCTTTATTTGAAAATACAAATCAAGAGGAGAAAAAAAAATAATGAAGCATGCCTACAGGGTCTAGAAAATAGCATGAAAAGGGCAAGTTTAAGAGTTACTGGCATGAAAGAGAAGGTAGAGAAAGAGATAGGGGTAGAAAGTATATTCACAGGAATAATAACAGGGAACTTCCCCAATTTAGTGAAATATATTAATATCCAATTACAAGAAGATTATAGAACACCAAACAGATTTAACAAAAAGACTACTTCAAAGCATTTAACAATTAAATTCCCAAAGGTTAGGAATAAAGAAAGGATCCTAAAAGCATCAAGAGAAATGAAACAAATAACATGCAATGGAGCTCCAGGACATCTGGAAGCAGACTTTTCAGTGGAAACCTTACAGGCTAAGAGAGAGGGGCATGAAATATTAAAAGTGCTGAAGGAAAACAACTTTTACCCTTGAATAATATATCTGGTGAAAATATTCATCAAACATGAAAGAGAAACACTTTCCCAAGCAAACAAAAGCTGATGGATTTTATCAATACCAGACCAGTCTGACAAGAAATGCTAAAGGGAGTGCTTCAATCCGAAATAAAATAACATTAATGAACAATAAATAATCACCCGAAGGTACAAAACTTCCTGGTAATAGTAAGTACATAGAAAAACACAGAATATTTTGACACTATCACTATGATTTGCAAACTATTCTTATCCTAAGTAGAAAGAATAATTGATGAACCAATCAAAAGTAATAACTACAACAACTTTTCAGGACATAATCAGTACACTAATACAAAAATTAAAACAACCAATATTAAAAGGTGGAGGGATGAAGTTAAAGTGAATTTGTATTAGTTTTCTGTCTGCTTGTTGGTTTGTTTATACAAATATTATTTAGTTGTTATCAGGTTAAATTAGTTGGTTATAAGATACTATTTGCAAGCTTCATAGTAACCTCAAACTAAAAAACATACAGCGGATACACAAAACATAAAAAGCAAGAATCTAAATAATATCACCAGAGAAAATTACCTTCACTAGAGGAAGACAGCAATGAAAGGAAGAAGAAAGAGAATATTACAAAACAATCACAAAAAAATAACAAAATGGCAGGAGTAAGTCTTTACCTATCCACAATAACATTGAAGGTAAATGGACTGAACTGTCCTATCAAAAGACATAAACTGACTGACTGGATGGAGAAACAAGACCTATTGATCTGTTGCTTACAAGAAACACACTTCACCAAAAAACACACAAATAGACTGAAAATAAAGAGATAGAAAGAAATATTTCATGCCAATGAAAACCAAAAAAAGAACAAGAGTCATTGCACCTATGTCAGACAAAATAGATTTCAAGACAAAAACTATTTGAAGAGACAAAGAGGCTTACTATATAATGATAAAGGTGTCAATTCAGCAAGATAATATAATAATTTTAAATATATATGCACCAAACACTGGAGCACCCAAATATATAAAGGAAATATTATTAGGGCTAAAGAGAGAGATAGACCCCAATACAATAATAACTGGAGACTTCAACACCCCTCTTTCAGCATTGGACAGATCTTCCAGACAGAAAATCAACAAAGAAACATCAGACTTAATCTGTGCTATAGGCCAATTGGATCTAATTGGTATTTACAAAACATTTCATTCAAGAACTGAATAATACACGTTCTTTTTCTCAGCACATAAATTATTCTCAAGAATAGACCACATTAGGTCACAAAGCAAGTCTTAAAAAATTAAACAAAATGAAATACTATCAAGCATCTTCTGTGACCACAATGGAATAAAACTAGAAATTAATAGCAAGAGGAATTTTGGAAACTATACAAATACAAGAAAATTAAACAATATGCTCTTGAAGGACAAGTGGGTCAATATGGAAATTAAGAAGAAAATTGAAAAATTTAGTGAAACAAATGCTTATGGAAACACAACATACCAAAACCTATGGGTTATAGCAAAAGCAGTACTCAGAGGAAAATTTATTGCTATTAAGTGCCTAAATCAAAGAGAAGGACAAAACTTTAAATAACTAGTCTAATTATGTGTCTTAAAGAACTAGAAAAAGAAAAGTAATTTAAACTCAAAAGTAATAGAAGAAATAATAAAGATCAGAACAGAAATAAATGAAATTGAAATAAAAAAATACAAAAGATCAATGAAACAAAAATTTGGTTTTGTAAAAGTTAAACAAAATTGACAAACTTTTACCTAGACTAAGTAAAATAGAGAGAAGATCCAAATAAATAAGTCAGAAATGATAAGAAGAAATTACAACTAATACTGCAGAAATTTAAATAATCATTAGTGGTTACTATGAGCAACTATATATCAATGAAATGGAAAATCTAGAAGAAATGGATATATACAACCTACCAAGATTGAGCCAGAAAGAACTCCAAAGTCTGAACAGACAAATAACAAGTAATGAGATTGACTCTGTAATAAAAAGTTTTTCAGTAAAGAAAAGCCCATCACGTAATGGCTTCACTGCCAGATTTTACAAAACATTTAAAGAATAACTAATACCAATCCTCTTCAAGCTATTCTGAATAATAGAGGAGGAAGGAATACTTCCAAACTCCTTCTAGAATGCCAGTATTACTCTGACACCAAGACCAGACAAAGACACATCAAAAAAAGAAAAGTACAGGCCAAAATCTCTGATGAATATTGAAGCAAAAATCCTCAACAAAATACTAGCAAACCAAATTCAACAATACATTAGAAAGATCATTCATCATGTCAAAATGGGATTTATCCCTGGGATGCAAGGATGATTCAACATATGCAAGTCAATCAACATGACATCATATCAACAGAATGAAGTATAAAAACCATATGATCATTTCAATTGATGCTGAAAAAGCATTTAATAAAATTCGACATCCCTTCATGATAAAGACCTTTAAAAAACTAGGGATAGAAGGAACACAAACCTCAACATAATAAAATTCGTATGCGAAAGATCCACAGCGGGTATTGTACTGAATGGGAAAAAAACTGAAAGTGTTTCCTCAAAGATCTGGAACACGATGATGCCTGCTGTCACCTCTGTTTCTCAGCATAGTACCAGAAATTATGGCTAGAGCAATCAGACAAGAGAAAGAAATAAAAGGCATCCAGATTGGAAAGGAAGAACTCAAATTTTTCTTGTTTGCTAATGATTTAATCCTGTATTTGAATAAAACCTGAAGAATCCACAAAAATTATTAAAACTGATAAACAAGTTCAGTAAAGTTGCAGAATACAGTATCAACCTACAAAATTTAGTAGCATTTCTAAATAGCAGCAGTAAACAATGTGAAAAAGAAATGAAAAACCAATCCTGTCTAAAATAGTCACACATAAAATTAAATGCCTATGAATTAACTGAACCAATGAAGTGAAAGACCTCTATAATAAAAACTATAACACACTGATAAAGGAAATTGAGAGGACACCAAATGTGGGAAAAATATTCTATGTTCATGGTTTGGAATAGTTGATATTGTTAAAATGTCTGCACTACTCAAAGCAATCTACAGATTTCATGCAATCCCTCTCAAAATCTCCATGACATTCTTCACAGAAATAGAAGAAACAATCCTAAAATGTATGTGGAACCACAAAAGACCCATAATAGCCAAAGCTATCCTAAGCCAAAAGAACAAAACTGGAGTAATCACATTACTCATCTTCAAATTGTACTACAGAGCTATAGTAACCAAAACAGCATGGTACTGGCATAAAAGCAGACACAAAGACCAGTGGAACATAATAAATAACCCAGAAACAAATCCACACACCTACAGTGAACTCAGTTTTGACAAAGCTGCCAAGAACACACACTAGGGAAAAGAGTTTCTTCAATAAATATACTGTGAAAACTGAATATCCATATGCAGAAGAATGACTCTAGACTCCTATCTCTTGCTAAATACAAAGATCAAATCAAAATGGAGTAAAGACTTAAATCTGACCTCAAACTGTGAAAATACTATAAGAAAACGTTGGAGAAAATCTTCAGGACTTGATCTGGGCCAAGATTTCTTGAGCAATACACTACAAGTAGAGGCAAACAAAGTAAACATGGACCAACAGGATCACATCAAGTTAAAAAGCTTCTACACAGCAAAGGATAGAAAACAACAATGTTGGCTGGGTATGGTGGCTCATGCCTGTCATCCCAACACTTTGGGAGGCCAAGGCAGGTGGATCACCTGAGGTTGGGAGTTTGAGACCAGCCTGACCAATATGGTGAAACCCCATTTCTACTAAAAATACAAAAATTAGACAGGCAGTGGTGGCATGCACCTGTAATCCCAGCTACTTGGGAGGCTGAGGCAAAAGAATTGCTTGAACCCAGGAGGCAGAGGTTGCAGTGATATGAGATTGTGCCACTGCACTCCAGCCTGGGTGACAGAGTGAGACCCTATCTCAAAAAAAAAAAAAAAAAGGAACAGAAGAGAAAAGAAAAAGAAAACAACAAAGTCAAGAGACAACCACAAAATGGGAGAAAATATTTGCAAACTACCCCCTCTGACATGGGATTAATAGCCAGAATACATAAGGAGCTGAAACGCCTGTATAGGAAAATATCTAATAATCTGATTTAAAAAAAATGGGCAAATGATTTGAACAGATATTTCTCAAAAGAAGACATACAAATGGGAAACAAGCATATGAAAAAGTGCTCAACATCACTGATCACCAGAGAACTGCAAATAAAAACTACAATCAAATATCACCTCACCTCAGTTAAAATAGCTTTTATCCAAAAGATAAGCAATAACAAATGCTGGCAAGGATATGGATAAAAAGAAACTCTCATACACTATTGGTAGGAATGTAGATTAGTACAACCATTATGGGGAAGAGTTTGGAAGTTCCTCCAAAAACTAAAAACTGAGCTACCATTTGGTCCAGCAATCCCATTGCTAGGTATATACCCAAAATAAAGGAAATCAGTATATCAAAGAGAAATATCTGCACTCCTACGTTTGTTGCAGCACTGTTTATGATAGCTAAGATTTGGAAGCAATCTAAGTGTCCATCAAAGATGAACGGGTAAAGAAAATGTGGTACATATACACCACAGAGTAGTACTATTCAGCTTCAGCCATGAAAAAGAATGAGATCCAGTCATTTGCAACAACGTGAATGGAACTAGAGATCGTTATGTTAAATGAAATAAGCCAGGCATAGAAAGACAAACATCACATGGCCTCACTTATTTATGGGATCTAAAAATCAAAACAATTGTAGTCATAGGCATAGAGAGTAGACGGATGGGTATCAGAGGCTGGGAAGTGTAGTGGCGCCTGGGGGAGAGGTGCTAATGGTTAATGGGTACACAAAAATTAGTTAGAAAGAATAAACAAGAGCTACTATTTGATACCACGACATGGGACTATAGTCAATAATAACTGCACATTTTAAAATAACTTAAAGTGTATAATTGGATTGTTTACAACTCAATGGATAAATGCTTGAGGAGACGGATACCCCATTCTGCATGATGTGCTTATTTCACATTGAATGCCTGTATCAAAACATTTCTTGTACCCCATGAATATATACATCTAATATGTACCCATAAAAATTAAAAATTAAAAATGTTTAGTATCAAATGAAACAACTAAGTGAGGACTTCTATTTCCACATATCAAAACTTAATAAAAGGTTACTGTTTTTAAAAGAATATTATATTAATACAGGGCATAACCAAAGAAGGAGGTACAATTACAAAAAAAAAAAAAAAAAGCTTCCAGAAATAGATCTGCACATATGTGTGATCTCAAAGAATGACAAAGCTGTTATTTCAAGTCAGTGGGAGAAAGCTAGCTGAGTTAATACATGGTCCTGGAATTGGATTAAACCTATTATAATTCTCTCCCTGGGGCTGTGGAAATTGGCTGCTTCCTCTGAAGTACTTGGCCTTGTAAAAGAAGGTAGACATCTGAATCAAAATCATCTCCCAAATTGCCAGGAAAAAAAAGTGGGTAGTAGGGTAGATTTCAAGTTGGCAATCAACAGCATTTGATACAAGAAACTTTGTATTCAGACCGAACTAATTCCATTACTAAACTGTATGACCTCAAGTAAATTATATTTCTTGTAAAGCTAACCATTTCAGTGAGATTTTCAAAATTATTAATATAAATTTAATTATGTTGTTTTTAATACTTTAATGTTCTCTTTATACTAATTGTTCTTACAACTTACACATTTTCTCTGTGCTTCTTTAATTCTTCCAGTTTTTCAGACTTTGAAAGTTGTGTCTTGCTTATAGGGCTTTACAAAGAACCCGCTACTTGTTTAATGACCAAATCTAAAGTTCTAATACACAATTTATTAATTTTCTCTATTACTCATAATATTTTATTTTTATATATTATTTATATATTTTCCAGCATTATGAGATGAAGTCCAATAAATTTTGCCTGCTGTATTCACTATTATCACGCATGTACAGATGTTTAGTCATCTTTGAGTAGTTGTTTGAGGGTATGAGTTTGTTTTCTTTCTTTTTTTCTTCTTGTTCTCTTTCTTGAGCAATGGATTTCTTTAAATATTTAGGATCTGGGGAATATATATACACATATATAGTATATATATTTTATACAACACATATACATATATAATGCCTATACATATGTGATATATGTATATACCTATATAATGCATATACATATGCATTTGACATTAGTGATATGAATAGCCTGTGCACCTGCCACTCTTTTCACATAAATATGTAGCATCCGATTACTGTACCACAATAGTAGGACTCATGAATTTAAAAATCTCCAGTACTCTGATCATTTAGAATGTCAGAACTGCTTCAAAGTGCTGTTTGTGGCTTTATATCTGAAAATGGGACTAAGCAGCTCTTCCTGAGCCTTTAAATCATAATAACATCAAATTCCCATCAGCAACCTTATGATCTCTGGTCCCACTGCAAGGATCTTGGAGTTCAGATTCTAAAGCTATTCCAAGGATGGGGGAAAACATATCTTTTTAAAGGTTTTCTACTTTACTTACATGTAATAAGTAATTCCTCATATCTATTGGATATTGGCCTGTCTGTATTTTCTTTCCAGAAACCGCTCACAGATATAGCATATTGATGAGTCCCAGATAATTGGTATTGCCATGGATTTATTTACTTGTTGTTCTGTTTGTTATTTTTGCTCTTAATATCTATGGTCAATTTGGTGGGATTTGGGGGAGAGGCAAGTTTAAGGCATTTGTTCTGTCATCTATTTTGCATTTAATACCTGTTGTTTTGTGAGAAAATAGTTCTCAAACTTCTATAATCACCTGAAAGACACAGATTGCCGGACTTATCCCGTAGACTTTCTTATTTGCTATGTGTGGGGTGAGGCCTGATAATCTATATTTCTATAAAATTCCCAGGTGATGCCAATGTTGCTGGTTGGGGATTCACATTTTGAGAATCACAGATTTAGACAACTCTTCAAGTAGACAGAGACATCTCTATAAGTAGATCTAAACAGATATATATTCCCAAATTAAACTGCTGGAATCAGAGCTGAAGGCTTCAACAGATGCCTGGATTCAGAGTTATAAGACTGATTCATCTTACTGAAAACTGCATGCTGGCTACCTGTAGCTAAAACAAAAAATAGCAGAAAGTGGTGGTTTAGAACGAAGGCAGGTTTACATTGCTTTGGGGATTATTTCATTTTCAAACATTAATTTTCAAATGAAGAAAACTAGCATCAATGAAATTAAGGCACTTTCACAAAGTTGACTTATGAAAATCCAAGTAACACATTTGGGACAGGAGATAAATTAACGGATCTGTTTTGTCTTTTCAAATGTAGGATTTTGCAATGAATTAAATAAGTGTTTCAACTTTCCATGTAGGAGGACTATCCTGAATTTTATCGGAAAATTTTTGGGAATTTGAAATTAAGGTTGTCTTCTAATACTCAAAGAGCCTGTCCTCTGTTTCTGCTTGTTTTTCCATTTGTGTCTCAGAGCACTTTTGTAACCATGTTAGTAGCAACACTAAGCTTACATGTGCCAATAAATATTCACTCCTCTTGTCTTTTTTTTTTTTTTTTTTTTTTTTTTTGACCCTTTGGCTTTTTTCTTCCCCTGTTTCAGAGAAGATCTCCTTATGATTCCTGTCTGGGTCACAGGATTTGTCCTTTTTCCCTGCTGTCACTTTATTGACAGTTTAAACTAGATTATATTTAAATATTACACATACTGCTTACCATTAAGTTATAATTACAGTGAAATTTAAGCTAGAATCAATATTAAGTATTCACCCAAACCATTGCATTCAGCTTGATTAATGATTGCAATTGATGGATGTGAATTAAGAATGGCAGGGCATTTAAAAGCATTACAAGGATCAGCTACACTTAATTTTCACAGCAATACCCTCTTAGAATGCTTCACTTGTAGCCATGGTCCTAGAGTTTAGGGCTCAATCCTAGGATCCAGAAATTGTAATCAGAATTTTAAGGCAATTCTATTCTACTCATTGTTTAAAATATCGAAACATAAGAAGCCTAATTTCTTTAAGTTACTAAGAATATTTTGGCTTTATTGACTGAATTACACAAGTATTTTCTCATATCTTTAACTTTCCCCTGAAGCTGTCAGATAATAACGTTTCATAATAATACACATAAGAAGAAAGGGGTTGACATGTGGTATGTTAAAACTACCATATTTCAACTATTCAGGAACAAAGTTTATGTTTTACTAAACTGGTTCATAAATAAAATCAAAAGACAGTAATTTATAACCATGCTTTCAAATTTGGGCTTCACTTAACTCGTCTAACAAGTAGAGGTGAAGGATGAATACAAATATACTATGCCTCAGACTTTAAATTGGCATCCAGAAGTGACATACAGCTCAGTGTAATATGACATCTGGAATTACATTGGGTCTTTTTTTCTCCAATACCAACAGAAAGATTACTTGATTAGTATATGTAAATTAAATTGAATTTTGTATTTATAGTGAATTCAACAGCTTTTTAAAGGAAAAGATAATCCAATTTCTCTTAAAATTGAAATTAGATTGAAGGATTGATTTGGTGAGCACACAACCAATATTTTCTGCTGGATATTTCTTTTTCTTTCTCTACTTTTCCAGAGCTGAAAAGATTTCTGGTTTCTTAACTAGCTCTTGTTTTGGCTTTATTCATATCAAAAATGGAAAATAGCCAGTTGTGGAGAAAATGTTGATGGTTTT
This sequence comes from Hylobates moloch, assembly GCF_009828535.3. Lineage (NCBI taxonomy): Eukaryota > Metazoa > Chordata > Mammalia > Primates > Hylobatidae > Hylobates > Hylobates moloch. Next base: position 57,204,616 of record NW_026652279.1, on the reverse strand, counting down.
GCAAGGTACAGGAATGTAGTTTAAAGTTTAGCTACATATAGAGTCAGCTTTTTTCTCTGCCAAAATGAATAAACCTCTGAGTGAACCTCTGAAGTTTACCTTGAAGTTCATGATGGAGCCAACAGAACATTTAAGCACAAAGGGAAAGTAGAGTAGAAGTAAACAGATTTTTGCCAATTACCAGTTAGAGGGAAACATTATTAATTCTAACCCCATTGAATTGAGACCTTGTAATGTCATTTTAAGTGTATTCTTGGGGTGGGGTTAGGAAAGTAAGATATCTTTGCTAGCTGAAAATATTGCCTGGACATTTCAAAATGTTTATAAAGCACTTTCTCTGGCACAGATTGTTAAGGAAATCAAACTGTTTTCAAACACTTAATATAACATCAATCTGCATTTGAAAAATAAGGTAGTTCTGTATTATTACTTTTTAGCAATTGAAAACAGGCTAAACTTTTTTCTCATGGATGGCTTCAATCAAAATTCTAGATATTCAAAGCAAAAATAAGTAATGTGTAAAAATTCCATAATTACCTAATTATCTTCAAAGACATTTTCAAAAATGGATTAAAAATAAGGATATTTATTTCAAAATTCATTTCTGAACAATTCTGTGTATTTTGAAGTAACATGCTATTTTTCTTATTGGCTTGTATTATAAAAAAATTAAATATATTGTATTATATAACATCAGAAGTATAAAAAATTGAAATGTATTTTATATGTGTCAGTAAGTAATATAGTAACTTAGTGATTCTGATATCATATATCTCTTTTGTAATGATGCGAAAATATGGTGCCAGCAAGTAGCTATTGTGTTTATAAAATAACTAAGCAGAGAATCCAGTGACTGTACCTTAAACTCAGAGTTCTCTAATGTTTGGTCATACTATTTCAAAGGTGCTGAACCAGAAGAAGTCGGCTTGCAGAACCAGCGTGAGACTTGAGAACCCTGTGAGACTGTGCCATGCCCTCATCCACAAAGCTGTCAATGAGCAGCGTTTTCAGATCTCAGCAAAAGTTCACCATAAGGTGTCAAGCACTAGGTGTTCGAAATGTATTATTTCTAATATAAGTGCCTAATTAAGTTTTCAAAAACAAAGTCATTTGCAGTTTTCATAGTGTGTACATACATAGTTCATTAAAATTTGCTTTGTGCAATAATGTTTTTAATTTGGTGAAAATATCTGAACATATTTAGGATATTCATTATGACTGAAACAATATTTCCATTTAGTAATAAAATACATATTCGTATATTAAACCTAATTTGGGTAGCGATATGTACAATAATCCATTCTTGTTTTACTAATTCAATATGAATCATATAAGTATTTTAGGAATTGTTTATCATCTGTGATTAGTCTCACGCTCCATGACAATCACAAAGATGTGGTGCTTTGCATATAATCACGATGAAACTTTTTTAGATGAGAGTATTGACTATTTGTAAATACACCAGCAATAAAATGTTTTCCAGAATCCTTATTAATTTCTTCCTTCCTGATTTAAGGTCCATAAATTACTCTTGTTCACAGAAAGGAATTTGTTTTCTAGGACAGTTTAATATTTCAATGTCACTATAACAAGATATCTAATGGTCTCATATGAATAACATGATACCCTTCCTTGGGCTCAAATAACAAACACCTATAGATTGCAATGAATTCACTGACTTGTTGTTTGTTTGTTTAGTAATATGTATTCTTTTTGCATTTTTTGTCCCTAGAACAGTATTTTGGAATTTCTGTTTATAAAGTAATACTTAAACTCTAAGGATTAAAGACAGTTAAAATTATTTCCTTTTTCAAAAATTTTAGCAAGGTTGAAAAAAGTCTTCTTATTCCATAGAACAAGAAGAAAATGTGCAATTCCCACTAATAATATAGAATTTAGAGATTTTTCAACCACAAACTAGGTTTAGTTACCAGGATGGCTACAGGGTAATTCTGAGTAAATTCAAATATCCTGGAATAGTAGGCTAATGACATTATTTATTTTATTTGGTACTTCTATGATAATTTTCACTTCAAATGAAAAATAAAAATATGTCTTTAAATAAATACAGTTACTTAAAAATGATTTTCCCCCTAAAGTTGGCTGCAGGTTTTTTTGCTAATGTTGGAACTTTTAATTTATTATTAATATTATTTTTGATTGACAAGTCATAATTGTACACACCTATGGGGTACAGTGTGATGTTTTTATATATGTGTAAAATGAAGCATGAATAAATAAAGTTAATTAGTATATTCATCACCTAGCTTACCTATCATATTTTTATGGTGACACATTTGAAATTTACTCTTAGTTATTTTGAAATATATAATACACTGTTACCTATAGCCACCATGCTGTGAAATAGAACCCAAAGCCTATTCTTCCGTTTTAATCTTTGTATCTTTTGATTAATATTTTCCCATCTTCCTCTACCTTTACCCTTCCCAGTCTCTGGTAAGCATTATTCTACTCTCTACTTCTATGAGTACAAATTTATGAGATTGCACATAGGGGTAAGATCATATGGTATATGTCTTTCTGTTCCCCATTTGTTTCACTTAGCATAACACCATCTAGATTCATGCAGCCTGTTGTGTACATACGCCACATTTTTTTAACTATTCATCCATTCATGGACACTTAGGTTGTTTGCTAAGCTTAGCTATTGTGACTAAAACTACAATGAACATGGGAGTGTAGATATTACTTTGATATGCTGATTTTAGTTCCTTGGGATATATACCCAGAAGTGGGATTACTAGACTGTATGGTAGTTCTATTTTCCATTTTTTGAGGATCCTCTAAACTATCTCCCATATTGGCTATACTAATTTGCATTGCCACCAATAATGTGAAAGAGTGCCCTTTTCTCTCCATCCTCACCAGCACTTGTCATCTTTTTGATAAAAGCCATTCTAACAAGTATAATGTAATCACTCACTGTGAATTTAATTTGCATTTTCCTAATGTTTAGTAATGCTGAGCATTTTTTTCATGTACCCATTGTCACTTGTGTGTCTTCTTTTAAAAAAGTTTATTCAGGTCCTTCGCACATTTTTTTAAACTGAGTTATTTCTTTTCTTGCTATTGAATTGTTTGGATTCTTTATATATTTTGGATATTTACCCCTTATCAGATTTATGGTTTGCAAACATTTTCTCTTATTCTGTGGGGTGTCTCTTTGCTTTGTTCATTATTTACTTTGCTGTACAGAAACTTTTTAGTTCGATGCCATTTTGTTTTCTTATTTGGGGTTATGTTGTTTGTGTTTTTTGGCCACAACAAAAAAATCATAGCCCAGGCCAATGTCGTGGAGCTTTTCCCCTATGTATTCATCTAGCAGTTTTACAATTGCAGGTATTACATTTAAGTTCATTTTGAGATCACTTTTCTATATCACCTAAAATATGGTTCTAATTTCATTCTTCCCCTTATGAATGTCCAGTTTCCTCAATTTCATTTATTGAAGAGACATTCTTTCTCTATTGCGTGTTCTTGGCATCTTTGTCAAAAATAAGTTGACCCTAAATATGTGGATTTATTTCTGGGTTTTTTACCACTTTGATGTGTCTGTTTTTATTTCAGTACCATGCTGTGCTGATTACAATCACTTTATAATATGTTTTGAAATCAGGTAGTAGATGTCTCCTGCTTTGTTCTTTTTGGTCAAAATTGTTTTGGCTATTCAAGGCCCTTTATGGTTGCTATGTTTTGGAATTTTTTTTCCAGTTTCGTATAAAAGGACATTGCTGTTTTGATAGAGATTGCATTGAATCTGTAGATTGTTTGGCATATTATTCACATTTTCACAATATTAATTCTTTCAATCCATAAACACAGGCTATCTTTCCATTTATTTGTGTTTACTTTAGTTTTTTTTCATCGATGTTTTACAGTTTTTGGTATATAGGTCTTTCACCTCTGGTTAAATTTACACATAAATATTTAATTTCTTTATTGCTGTTGTAAATGGGAGAGTTTCCTTAATATTCTTTCCAGATAATTTTTTTATGAACATATTGAAATAGTACTAAATTTTTGTGCTTTTATTTTTATGTTCTGCAATTTTACTGAATTCATTTATCAGTTCCAATCTTTTTTTATGGTGTCTTTAGAGATTTCTATATATAATATCATTTCATCAGCAATAGAAACAATTCCACTATTTCTTTTCCTATTAAAAATGGCTTTTCTTTCTTTCTCTTGTCTAATGCTCTGGCTAGGACTTTCAGTACTATGTTGGAAAGAAGTAGTGAGAGTAAGCATCCTTTTCTTTTCCCTGATCTTAGCAAAAAAGTTTTCAGCATTGCACTTTTGAGAATGATGTTAGCCACATCTTTATTATATTGAGGTATATTCTTTCTGGACCTAATCTATTGAGAGTTTAGATCATAAAAATTGTTGAGTTTTGTCAATTACTTTTTCTGCATCTTTTGAAGTGATCATATATGTTTTATGCCTCAATTTTTAATGTGGTTTATTACATTTATTGATTTTCATATGTTGTACCATCATTGCATCCCAGGGATAAATTCTACTTTATTTTATGATGATTATGATTAATGATTCCTTTAATGTGTTCTTGAACTTGGTTTATTTACATTTTCTTGATAATTTTTACATCTATGTTCATCAGGGATATTGGCCTATAATTTTCTTTTCTTGTAGTGTCCTTGTCTTTGAACTTCAGGTTCAAAGTAATGCTAACCTTGTGATATGGTTTGACTGTGCCCCCACCCAAATGTCATTTTGAATTGTAATTCCCATAATCCCCAAGTGTCATGGGAGGGACCCAGTGTGAGGCAGTTGAACCATGGGGTGGTTTCCCCTATGTTTTTCTTGTAATAGTGAGTGCGTTCTCATGAGATCTGAGAACTCATTTTTATAAGCATCTGGAATTTTGCCCACTGGCAGTCATTCTCCCTCCTGCCACCCTGTGAAGAGGTGCCTTCCACCATGATTATGAGTTTCCTGAGGCCTCCCCAGCCATGCTGAACTGTGAGACTGTTAAACCTCTTTCTTTTATAAATTAGCTAGTCTCGGGCAGTTCTTTATAGCAGCATGAAAATGGACTAATGTACTTTGTAAAATAAGTTTGGGAATATTCTTCCTATTTCAAGGTTTTTGGAAGAGAGTAAAAATAATTATTATTAATTTATCTTGAAATGTTTGATAGATTTCAGTAATGAAGCCATTTAGTCTTTGGCTGTTTGTGAAGGGTGATATTTTATCATTGATTCAGTGTGTTTACTTGTTGCTTATCTGTTCAGATTTTCTCTTTCTCCATGGTTCTGTCCTGGTAGGTTGCATATGTCTAGGAATTTATTAATTTCTTCTAGATTATCTAATTAGTTGGCATATCATTGTTCATAGAAGTTTTTATAATCTTTTGTATTTTCATGGTACCAGTTGTAATGTCTCTTATTTCTGATAGTATTCGATTATCTTTGTTTTTATTCTAGTTAGTCTAAAGTTTTGTCCACTTTGTTTATCTTTTCAAAAAGCCAACTCTTAATTTGGTCGATGTTTCCTCTTTTTTGTTAAGTCGCTATTTCCTTTACTTTTGCTGGGGTAACATACTGAGATCCCATCTGTATTATAATAATAAATAAATAAGAATTCATCTGTTAAGTAGTCTATTTTAATTTGAATTAAAATACGCAATTGTTGGATTGGGATTTCTGATTATGTCAGTTAAGAGTATATTTGTTGATCTTTGTACATACCACTGGGATAATTAAAATATCTGTATTGATAATATGTAATGAAGAGAAATGAATGTACTGAGTTCTACAATGCCCCAGCTTATTAGTTATGAAGAGTTTCCAATGAAATTCTGATGGTCTTACCGAGTTGAGCATACAGAGATGAGAATTTAGGAAGTTCAAGGCAGCTAGAATCTGGGGATCATATGGGCATGGTGGCGCTAGCCTGTAATCCCAGCTACTCAGGAGGCTAAGGCAGGAGAATCGCTTGAACCCGGGAGATGGAGGTCACAGTGAGCCGAGATCACACCACTGCACTCCAGCCTGGGCGACAGAGCAAGACTCCGTCTCCAAAAAAAAAAAAAAAAAAGAATTTTGGGGCATAATATAGGAGGAAAAAACTGCACATAGTAAAAACACTGAAGAACTTAAGAGAGATGCTCTCAAGTCATTAGCTGAATAATAATTTGTGCACATATTAGAGGAGACCCCCATAAGCCAAAAAAAAAAAAAAAAAAAAGAACCAGTAGGAAGCAAAGCAATAGGTTGACCACTAGTAAGACTCACAAAAACTGTTAACAGCATGTGATCTTACTGGCTATGGTAGAAAGATATTGCAATATAAAGAACAATGGACTGAGTCTTCTACCTAGTGTCTTCTGTCTAGTGTCATGCTTTAATAGTTGGTATTAAATTAGTCACAGAGAGAAAGTCTATGCTGAATCTTTCCAAACAAAGCTTAATGCTAGTTTTAAAGGGATCAAACTGAGCCAAAAACTACTTATCTATGTACCAGAAAAGAATCCAACACTCTTTAAAAAAATCAGTAAAATCCAGAAAGGAACATCATAAAATTGACAGTATTCTTACATTCAATAAAATATTATCAAGCATGTAAAGAAACAGGAAAATATGACTCAAACCAGGAGAAAACTCAAAGTATAGTATCACATAATACATTTAGGAGAATAATTATTCCACAATACAGAAGTGAATTATCCTTGGTAAAGGAGGAAGTTAAAGGAGAAATTAGTCAGGATAAGTATATCTATATGCAGATATATATATATATACACATATATATACATATATATACACATACATATATATATATATATAGAGAGAGAGAGAGAGAGAGAAAGGATATCAAAACAGTATGCAGGTCGGGCTGGGTGCGGTGGCTCACGCCTGTAATGCCAGCACTTTGGGAGGCCAAGTTGGGCGGATCACGAGGTCAGGACTTCCAGTCCAGCCTGGCCAACATAGTAAAACCCCATCTCTACTAAAAATGCAATAATTAGCCAGGTTTGGTGGCATATGCGCCTGTAATCCCAGCTACTCCTAAGGCTGAGGCAGGGGAATCACTTGAACCTGGGAGGTGGAGGTTGTAGTGAGCCAAGATTGCATCACTGCAGTCCAGTCTCAGTGACAGAAGGAGATTCTGTCTCATAAAAACAAACAAACAAACAAAAAGGTATGCAGGTCAGAAAACAATCAAATTTAGTTCAAATTCATCTAAAAAAGTAAAAAGAGCACCTTTAAAAAATGTTTTTCCATGAATACCTGATAACCATTATCAATAAGCAAGGTTTTTTTCTTCAGGAGAAATCCATACAGATTTTATGGGAGAGGGCATATTTCGTTTTAAGAGATAACATGCCTTAGCATTAAGTTGTTTAATAATAAAATGAGCTGTCTTTTGAAATCTCACTAGTTGTATTTTTCCAGTACAGGCAGGATGCCTTCTCTAGGAAAAGTCTATTGTTCTATGAAGAAATAATTCATGCAAAGATATGGTAGTATATAATACACCGAATATTTAGGAAGTAGAAAATACTAATGGATAGCATAATCACATATTCTAGTGCCAATGGAAAGTGCTCATAGATTTTGCTATCACAATGAAGAGCTGAGGCATATATTGGCATTCTAACTAAATCCTGCTATTATGACGTAGAGTGTTATAGACCTACTAAGTAGTCCTACTCAAAATAATTCTAGGCAGTGACAAAATTTGGTGACATTTGTTCAAAGTCAACATTAAGGGCTACCATCAGTTGGTTCTCTGGCAAAAAAGGAAGAATAAAAACACACAGCTAAAATTAACAAAACATGTATACCAACTATTATGCTTGACAAATTTTATGTAATTTATACATTCTTTTTAATAAGGTGAAAAGCAAACACTAAATTTTGGAGAAGCACATAAATTTACCAAAACAATTCTACCTCTCAGATCTAGTTTAATTCTATTTTACTTCTGGCAGAAAGTCATGCTATTCTTCATCAGTCGAGCCAAAATGGGTACAAAATGCACATATTTTCTTGAGAAATCCACAGGAAAACAACACTGTTTAATTCTTTTAACACGGAGGTTTTTTTCAATAACTCTTTCTTTTAGCTCAAGACCCTGGTCTCTCCTACCATAAAGAGATACAGTCCTCTAAACCTTTATCAGTAATTGGCCTTTTGGTATAAATGAAGGCTATAAGGGCAAGTTTACATAAAGGAGACTGGGAAAGAAAATTTATGTCACCAGATGGCTGAATCAGAGGACAAAATTGAAGTCCACAGTTAGAAAGGATGGATATGGGACAGAAGAGGAAACCTGAGAAACACATGGAAACTGCTTTAAATATTTGTCTTAAATATTGCTGTTCATTATTTTTCAATTACCTGTATGACATTCTATAAAATTATAATCATATATTTTGAGTTAACACTATTCTTACAGACAATACAAGTACTGAAGCTCCTAATTCTTTCCCAGAAAGTCTTGAATATGTGATTGTAGGATGAGTGTATAAAATATACTGCTCCTGTAAAATGTAAATCTAGTAACCAGAAGTTGTGTCTTTTGTGGGGAGGTACCTCGTATATATTTATTTTTCAATTAATAGGAAGAATTAAATGTATTTAATGTGTACAATATGATGTTTTGAAGTATACATATATTGTATTAATAGAATGGCTGTATCTAGTTAATTAATACATGCATTACATCACATAGTTATCCTGGGTTTTAAATTTTTTTTTTTAGTGAGACCACTTTATATCCACTCTCTTAGCATTTTTCAAGAATACAATATATTATTAATTATAATCAATTTATTGCAGCATTATTCACAACAGCCAAGATATGGAATCAAACTAAGTGTCCATCAATGGACGAATGGATAAAGAGAATGTGCTATATATACACAATGGAATACTACTCAGCCATAACAGAAAGATATTATTTGTGACAACATAGATAAACCTGAAGAACACTACACTAAGTGAAATAAGCCATGCACAGAAAGACAAATGTTGCATGATCTCACTCATATGTGGAATCTTAAAGTGTTGACCTCATAGAAGTACAGGTTAGGATGATAGTTACCAGGGGCTGAGGAGGTTGAAGGGAGGCCAGGATCTGGGGATGTATCGGTCAAAGTGAGATGCCTTTTCAATAAGAGTTGATTCTTGATTTCTTTTTTTATACATGAACACATGAATGTCAGAATTTCCTTCTAAAATAAATAAATAAATAAACATATTTAATCTCAAAGAGAAATCTAGTATTGGTCTTTATTACACCTGTGATGGTTAATTTTATGTCTTATGTTGCCTTGTCTATGGTGCTCAGATGTTTGGTGAAACACCAGTCCGATGTTGTTGTGAAGGTATTTTTAAAAGGTGATTAATATTTCAATCAATAGACTTTGAGTAAAGCAGATGACCACTCATAATGTGGGTGGACTTCATTTATTCAGTTAAAGACCTTAAGAAAAAAAGACTGAGGTCTCCTGAGAAATAAGAGATTCTGCCTCCAGACTTCGTTCAGACTTAAGACTTCAACTTTAACTCTTTTCTGTGTCTTCAATCTGCTGACCTGCCTGCAGGTTTAAGATATGGCAATGCACAATTGCACAAGACAATTCATTAAAATCTCTCTCCTTATCTCTCTCTGTTTTTCTCTCTCTTTTGCATATATTTAAAACACAGACACATGAAACACACAAACTACTGTTTCTGTTCTCTGGAGAGCCCTGACTAATACAATAACTCTATTAGAAAAGGCATAATTTGGTTTTCTTGTGTCCATTGCTTAGGCCAGCTGCAAGCATATTATCACTGTACATACATCAAGGATGCAGTGGACTTGAAATAAATTCTGAGTAACGACATGATATAATCTCTGGGTAACTCAGTCACTTTTATTAAGTGACAACTACAGCCTTTATTTATTTATTTATTTATTTATTTATTTTCCTTATGGAAATTTTTATTTTTATTCTGTACAGTATATTTATGTTGTTTTCTACAATTTTTAATTTTCGCTCAATTTAATGCATCCTAAGAAAACCACTCTTTTAGGTTTATGCCTAATACTTGTCTCCATAGGACAACTTAATTTGTAATTTAGGACTCTATGTCTTTTAATCAATGAATAAAAATAATTTGTAGAGTTTTTAATTCTTAAATATAAACAAAGGGGCAAAAATAAGTGCATTCCATCCTTTCCAGGAATATAACACATCCACAGCTTTGGGATAGTACATGTCTCAAGCTAAGTCTTGTCCAAATAGGAAACTTTTAAAGCTATTTATTATTTTAAATGCACTTATTTATATAAAAATTAAAAAGCATATGATATGAGTTGGCTGTGTCCCCACCCAAATCTCATCTTGAATTGTAGCTCCCGTAACTCCCACGTGTTCTGGGAAGGACCTGGTGGGAGGTAATTAAATCATGGCAGCAGCAGTTTTCTCTCATGCTGTTTTTGTGACAGTGAATAGGTCTTATAGGATCAGATGGTTTTATATGGGGCTTTCCCCCTTTGCTCACTCTTCCCTTGCCTGTTGCCATGTAAGACATGCCTTTGCTCCTCCTTTGCCTTCCACAATGATTGTGAGGCCTCCCCAGCCATTTGGAACTGTTAATTTATTAAACCTCTTTTTCTTTATAAATTACCCAGTCTTGGGTATGTCTTTAAAGCAGTGAGAGAACAGACTAATAAAGTAAATTGGTACTGGGTAGTGGGGCTCCACTGTAAAGATACCCAAAAATATGGAAGCGACTTTGGAACTGGGTAACAGGCAGAGGTTGGGAGAGTTTGGGAGTCTCAAAAGAAGATAGCAACATGTGGGAAAGTTTGGAGCTTCCTAGAGACTTGTTAAATGGCTTTTAACAAAATGATGATAGTGATATGGACAATAGAGTCCAGGCTGATGTGGTCTCAGATGGAGATGAAGAACTTGTTGGGAACAGGAACAAAGGTGATTATTGCTATGCTTTAGCAAAGAGACTGGTGGCATTTTGCCCCTGCCCAAGAGATCTGTGGAACTTTGAACTTAAGATAAATAATTTAGGGCATCAGGTGGAAGAAACTTCTAAGCAGCAAAGCATTTGAGAAGTGACTTGGGTGCTCTTACAAGCATTCAGTTTTATTCACTCAAAAAGATATGGTTTGGAATTAGAACTTATGTTCAAAAAAGAAAGCAGAGCATAAAAGTTTTGAAAATTTGCAGGTTGACAACGTGATAGAAAACAAAAACCCATTTTTCTGAGGCGAAATTCAAGCCCACTGCAGAAATTTGCATAGGTAACAAGGAGCCAAATGTTAATTGCCAAGACAATGGGGAAATGGGAAATATGTACCTGGAAAAAAAACCATGCACCTGGAAAAGCCACAGACACTCAACACCAGCTGTGAAAGCAGCCAGTAGGGGGGCTGTACCCTACAAAGCCACAGAGGCAGAGCTGTCCCAGACCATGTGAACCCACCTCTTGCATCGGTGTGCCCTCGATATGAGACATGGAGTCAAAGGAGATCATTTTGGATCTTGAAGATTTGACTGCCCCGCTAGATTTTAGACTTGCATGGGGCCTGTAGCCCCTTTGTTTTGGACAATTTATCCCATTTGGAAAGGGTGTATTTACCCAATTCCTGTATCTAGGAAGTATCTAACTCATTGTATCTAGGAATTAACTAGCCTGCTTTTGACCTGTAAAGTCAAAAGCAGAAGGGACTTCCCTTGTCTCAGATGAGACTTTGGACTATGGAATTTTGAATTAATGCTGAAATGAGTGAAGACTTTTGAGGACTATTGAGAAGGCATGATTCGTTTTGAAATGTAAGAACATGAGATTAGAGAGGGGCCAGGGGCAGAATGATATGGTTTGGCTTTGTCCCTACCAAAATCTCATCTTGAATTGTAGCTCGCATAATCCCTGCATGTCATAGGAGGGACCCAGTGGTAGGTAATTGAATCATGAGGATGGGTTTTTCCTGTGCTATTCTTGTGATAGTGAATAAGGCTCACATGATCTGATGGTTTTATAAAGGGCAGTTCCCCTGCACACACTCTCTTGCCTTTGCTTCTTCTTTGCCTTCTACCATGATTGTGAGACCTCCCCAGCTATGTGGAACTGTGAGTCTGTTAAACCTCTTTTTCTTTATAAATTACCCAATCTTGGGTATTTCTTCATAGCAGTATGAAAATGAACTAATATAGCATATAATAAAAATAATCTGTATATAAATGCCTAAAAACAAACATAAATCTCATCTCACCATTCAAACCATTTTTTCAGGGCCATTTCATATAGGTTTTAGAAAACTTTTAGTATATCATTATAGAAAAAAATGTATATACATATACCAGCATACATATACATCATATTTGGACGAATGAAAGCATACTACTCCACATACTACTTTGTGTCTTGATTTTTAATGTAATAAAAAATATATGTTTACTCATGAAATTGTCACAACAACATTATGAGATAATTACCATGATCTATCTCCCTGGACAGATGAAGAAAATAAAATGCCTAGCAATGAGATGTTCAGTAACTTGCTCAGGTCTCAAAGCTTTTATGAGGCAGAGTTATAGTTTAAGAACTAACATTCTTGACTCCACTGTCTGTGTGCTTAACTCATTATAATGTCTTAGTAATCATTCTCCATCAAAAAAATATAGCTTTAAAACATTATTTTTTAATGACCATATGGTTTCAGAGATAATTTTTGAATAATTGATTATTTTCACAAGTTATTCAGTATAAGTATTTAGCACTGTCAGCATCCTTATGGTGGAGCAACAGGAATGAGATACCACCTGAGAAGCTTATCAAGTTGGCTTTCTAACTTGGTTACAATTGTTCTAACTTAATTAAATCTAACTTAGTTAAATCTAGCATCTAACTTAGTTAAATTGATTGTTGATGCTAGCTGTCTCCACATGTTTTTAAATGACTAAGTTGGACAAAGTTTGTAAAATAGGAGTAAAATCTTCCTTAAGTGTCTCAAGGTGTACCCTTAGGATGGTGGGTCAGAGAGTGCCCATACAATTGCTTGCTGTTTTCTTCTAGTTGTTTATATTGTGGCTATCACAGTAACCTTTTCCACAAACTATGAAAAGCTATTTCAAATTAAACCTCCTGGCCAACTGCCCTCTTCCTTCAGATGAGGGCTTCAGACCCAAATCTGAGGTGTATGGTAAGAAACTGTAGATAAAGCTATCTTGGATATGAAGATTTTTCTCTAGTTGAAGGTTTAAAGAAGACAATCGATGCTCTGCTTGTTTAAAATATTCTGTCAAAAACTTTCAAAAATGAGCCCCAAAGTTACCTTTTCATCTTCAACAATACCTATCTTAATGGTTATCTTTGTTCAGATAAGATAAAATGGAGTTTAATTTTCTTTTCCTCTGCAAAAATAATGAGAACAACCCAAAAGTTGCTTTAAATTTACTTATGGTGAATAAAATAAAACTTTATGCAAAATATCATGGGTATAGTAAAGTAAATTGCTACGGCTGACACAGTTCTCAGAAAGCCAAAGTATTGCCTAGCTTGTTCTCTCCCACATGGGAAGGGTGGCAGGCTCCTAATAGAAGAGCTGAGGAGACAGAGCATTTTGCCAATTATTGCTTTTCACGTTTCATCTAACTTCTTACTACCAGATTTAATAAATTCAAATTATTCTTCAAAGTCTGATTTTTTAGAATAGTAATTATACTTTATATTAAAATCCTTTATAAGTTGAATATTAAATGTATTACCCTTTCTCCGCATTCTCCAACTTTTCTTTCCCTAAACATGTATTGCTTTTCTAATAAGAAACATGCACCACCTTGCAAATATTTCAAAGTACTTGAAAGTGGCATCTCAATATTAATAAATAGTCCTTAGAGAGTGTACTTTTGACAGATAAACAGAGATGGAATCTCTAATAAGCACAAACGTATTTTGCATTTGATATTAAGTTTAGTACAGTTACTCCATAGCATAGTTCAAAGCTACAGAAAAAATAACATTTATTTTAATAATGTTCTAAAAATATAAACTAATACTCCAGAAGATACACTATTGTTCTTTCTACTTTTACTATAGCTGTGCATAAACTCACCTGTTTATGGCAGATTAGTATTATACAAGAAAAATGTAATGTTTAAGAAATTTACAGGTCAATAATATTTTTAATCTAGTTTTTATGTGTTCTTTTGCTATACATTTTTTTGAACTGATAAAATATTTATTAATGGTATACTTCCACTCTCAAAAGACTTTATCTCTAAACGAGGAATAGAAGTCTTTGAAAGAAATGACATTTTACCAAAAAGCTTGATCTTTCGTGACATACCATCTAACTCTCACATCGGGTGTAATTTACCAAATTGGTTTGAAGGCATTTCAGAAAAGTACAGGAACCATGGTCTGCATTACTGATGGATTTATCCAAGTACTTGATAGTCCATTAGGAGAATGATTCATCTGAAAGCAAGGGCAGACCAATATCCACACAGCGCTTCAAACACACAACCAATTTGAGAAGCAACCAGACAGCTGTTACCTACTTAGAGTCTGCCTGTGACCACATAAGTAATGCTTCAGATTTCCACTTCTACCAAGATTGTATTTGCTACTTTAAAAATTGCTATTTCCCCTTGAAGAGATGAATGTCACTTATCCTGTTATTAGAAGGAAGCTAAGGAATATCCAATTCAGTGAAAAGAGGCATGGAGGGAGGGGGAAAAGAAGTGCTTGGATACAAACAGCAGTATTTCAACTAATGAATCAAAAATGCCTGCAATGTCTTAGATGATATTGTTATATATCTTAATTCACAGTACTCAAAAAAACCCTGTATCTTTTTGCCTGTACTCTATTTTTCCAGGTGTTTACACAGAATCTTAAACTTTCACTTTTATAATAGCTCATAATCATACTACATGATCAGGTAGCCCTATAAATAGTTACAGGTAATTGCAGTTGTATTTGTATTAAGTGCTAAGATATTTATTAATGCTCAATGATGAGTAAATCATGAACAAACAAAGTACTCTCAAATTTTATTTTTAGCTTTTGAATTACAAGTTTCAAAAGAAAACATAGTGATCCATATTTTATTTTAATGATCTAATGCCTCCTTTGCTTGCAATTTACTTATCCCTAGCTCTAAATCTTGTAAATTTCTGACTATAGGTTCGTATGGACTCACTTCCCACAACTCTTCAAGTAATTCCAAAGTTGACTGAACACTATGCCACTGTGTTTCCCACCTCCGGTATGTATATTCATATGGCAGTTTATGTGAATGGTATCCCTTGGAGCTAGGCAAGGCAGAGTCCTTTATATAGACTGCAATTGGAATATGCTTTCTGGATTTGTACACTAGTCATGGCTAGACTAGGGGTATGGCTAGACTCATCACACCTTTTTTTTTTCATCAGTTCTGCTTATGTTATATGTCCTGTGCCAGTAACCTCACCCCTAAACTTGCAGGTTACCTAAGGAAGTAAAACTCTCTTTATTTCAATGCTCAAGTTAAAGATCGCCATGTCGGTTAAGCACACCTGATGAAGCTATGTTCTCTTCTGTGCTTCCACGGCCATTTGCTCCTACAGGAGGTATATTAGTCCGTTCTCACACAACTATGGAGAAATGCCCGGGACTGGGTAATTTATTTAAAAAAAAGTTTAATTGACTCACTGTTTCGCATTGCTGGGCAAGCCTCGGGAAACTTACAATCCTGGTGGAAGGCAAAGGAGGAGCAGGCATCTTCTTCACTGGGCGTCAGGACAGACAGACTACCAGCAGGGGAAATGCCAGACACTTATGAAACCATCAGAATTCATGAGAATTCACTCATTATCATGAGAACAGCATGGGGAAAACTGCCGACATGATCCAATTACCTCCACCTGGTCCCGCCCTTGACACGTGACGATTATGGGGCTTATGGGGAGAACAAACCAATATGAGATTTTTGTTGGGGACACAGCCAAACCATGTCAGGAGGTCAGCATTTCCTGTACTGCTTTGTCTGTAGGTATATGTTGCATGTGTGCTTTAGCCTTTCCTACTTCAGAATGAGATATTTCAGGACAGGGATCTTATGATTTGTTACTCTTTGAACAAATATGTCATGGTTCCTGCTACATGGTTGGGCTAGAAATTGTTTGCTGAATTAATTTCAGTAAGCTGAGAGTTCTTACAAGACAGATGAAAGTACTTCAAAAAACCCATTAGCCTGTAGGGTTTAAAGGAAATATCCCAAAACATCTACTTAAAATTTCATTCTTAAAAGGCATTCGGGCGCGGTGGCTCGCCTGTAATCCCAGCACTTTGGGAGGCCGAGGCAGGTGGATCACGAGGTCAGGAGTTCAAGACCAGCCTGGCCAACACGGTGAGACCCCATCTCTACTAGAAATACAAAAATTAGCTGGGCGTGGTGGCAGGCGCCTGTAATCCCAGCTACTTGGGAGGCTGAGGCAGAGAACTGATTGAACCCAGGAGGTGGAGGTTGCAGTGAGCCGAGATCGCACGACTGCACTCCAGCCTGGGTGACAGAGCAAGACTCTGCCTCAAAAAAATAAATAAATAAAAAAATAACAATAAAAAAGGCATTCGCACTTTAGAAAACATCGATTCTGTTTCATTTATTTTATTGAAGTCACTCCTTGTACAATATCAAATACAGAATTACCAGACTCATAAACAGGTTCCCTGGAACAATGCTTCCCTATCTCCCTGCTTAATTACTCCTTCAGTGGTCACAGCAATGCAAAACTAAACCCACAAAGCTTACATAATTCTCTTTTTTAGTAATCCTTGCAAAGACTAGGCCTGCCCTTTATAATACAAATTAAAACATGCACATCAGAAATGCAGAGCATTATTATCTTAAAGACCAAAAAATAGAAAGTAATCCTCTATTAAATGCAGAATTGGTCCTTGTTTTAAATAATCCTCTATGGTCAACATATGGTAAGGCATATGGCTTCCAGTTTTCTAGTGTACACAAGAATTCCACCATGGTAATGGTGAGCAGATGGATCAGACAACTGGTCATTTTTAAATTAAATCATACACTAAAGAAGGCTTAGAGTGACTCTAAGAAAGACTATGACAATACAAATAGTTAATTGACCTTTAATTATTAGACATCAAGGAAAATCATAGAAGGCCATATAGGTACCATTTGCACAGCCAGTTCCAAAAAGCTGATACATGAAGAAATATATACAAGGAAGGGAAAGCAAATTCTGAGACAATGGTAGACAGTTTGGATTTAATGGATACTTATGGAGAACCTATTACAATGCCAGGCCATATTACACAACTGGAGTTAAAACTGAAGAAAACAGTCAAAAATCTCTTCCTTCATGAAGCTCATAATCTACTGGAAAGATAAATTAACCATGGATAAATAGGTTGGGGCTTGATTATAAAACGAATTAACATTACAGATAATTTTGTTCTTCCTAAACCAATCCCTGTCCCTTTTTTTCTTTTTTAACAGAAGTCAGCCTTTACTTTATTCTAAGGCGACAACAAACAGCAATAGTTGTCCCATGCTTCCTGGCACAACAGTTACATCAGCCTATGCAGTTCAAAGCAGCCTTCGTTTATGCCTCGCCATGTGACAGCATGTGATGGAGACGCCAACAGACCCCAATAGATTGTGTTCACGTGAAAGTCAGTTCCAACAGTTAGAAGCTGATCTGGCACACATCCTTCCCTAAAGACTCTTTCTAACATCTGAACATGCATTTTTCTAGATGCTTGCACCTTTTCACACTGTAAACACAAGCTTTCTGTCAAACACTGGTGTTAAATAATCATCATCCTTCCCCAGCCAACACTGACTTGTATAGCAGAACATGCCAATGAGTCTCTCAACACTGATTGTCAGCCACACTATTTCCAAAGAAAATGGGGATGTTAACCCTGTTAGAATTTGTTTATTTTTTTCTTATGCTAAATAAACACTAGCAAGGATGGAAGAAATAGGTTACTTTGGGCTTTGAATTTAAAGACATCATCATTAATGCATAAAAACCACTTGTGTTATAAGTTCAGTTTTAAAAAAACATTTTTTAAAACAACTTTCACAACAATCATGGTGAAATTCCTTCAGGGTCTAATTCTGCATATACAACAGCAAAGTGATGAAATTATTTGTTTTTCAAGATAATGTAAAATAAATTGATTTAACTTTTTCTGAGGGCATTGAAAGATTCATTAAAATAAGATACAGCAAACACAAGATATGACAAAGTGCTAAAGAACTTGATACTTTTCAAGAAGTTTGCATAAGTGCTTAAATTTTTATAACTCAGAATCCGTTCTACCTGCTTTTAGAACATAGTAAAGATGAGAAACGTAATTATCTGATCTAAATAGATGCTTTTCTCTCTTGTATCTTAGAGTGATGCCATCTATTAGAAATATAATGCAAGCCACACAAGTATTTTAAAACATTTTAGTAGCGATAATTTTAAAAAAGTAAAAACAAAGTAAAATTAAATATGAATTTTATTTAACACCCTTTATCCAAAATGTTATCATTTCAACAAGTGTTCATTATAAAAAATCAAAAGACATAATTTTTCCTTTTGTTGTTCTGATTCTACATTTTCAAGTTCTGGTGTCAATTTTATATTAACAGTACTTGTAAATTCAGACTAGTTACATTTTAAGTGCTGAATAGTCCCATGTGACTAGTGGCTACTCTATTGGATAGCAGAGTTTTACAGGATTGAAACTATACCTGTATCACTGATAGGTACCATGCCAGGACAATTTTTATGTTACATCAGGACCTGAAAATAATATAATAATGAAAGACATTTGTGAACTAATGTACAATTGAGGTACGTGTCATGTGATAATTTATCACAATATCCCACAGTGAAAGTGTTGATTCATGTTCCAACCGTAAGCAATGGACTACTGCTTACTGGTTGAGGAAGTCTAATATTCACCAATGCTAAGAGCTGTCCAGAAAAAAAGACATTTTAAGACACCAATCTTTTCAATTTCCTTTTCCTTTTATGTAACTTTAAAACAACTTGGGCAACAAATGTCAGAGTTTTAGAACCCCAATCCCTAAGAAGTAAAAATGAAGTAAAATAATTAAGGACTAGTCAACATATTCAGAAGTATCGTTGCTTAACAGAAATGTCAAGTTTTGGGATGCTGCCTTCAAAATTCAGGGTTTATCTTTCCCGGAGTATTCCCTCTAGAATAATTCCTTTCACTTTCTCTTTCATGTGATCCAAATGTCTTAAGCCTTATCATCTCGTGGCTGTAAATGATTAGTCATAAATGTATTTACTGGCTTTGGCTCACATTTGCTCATGCTATAGCTTTGGTTTCCTGTAAATTATCCTTTAAGTTTTTTTTCTTGTGTCACAAGGTGTGTCTCATTGGTGCTCAGAAACCACCAGCATGCATTCCCTGTCCTGGTCTTCCACAAGCCCAGCTTTCATCTTGGGTGTCTGGCTTTTCTCCATATAATGTTTGAAGGTAACTTGCCCTTTTCATGGGCCTTTCTATAGGGTATTTTTTTTTTAACACTTTTGAAGCATAGGTAGCAGTAAAATTGCTGTTTTCTCCTGTTGTCAACAAGGCAAAGAAAGCTTCTGCATATGGCTATCCTAACAACTTATGTTGCCAAAATTGCTTTTGTACAATTCAGAGAAGGTTGTCCTCTCCCTGGTGCTATGTGAGTTACTGTTTTAACTGGGCCTTAAGGTGATTCTGAATGTGTATTGTGTCTTATGTGGTTCTTAACAAAAATGGCCACTTAACCTTCTCTTGGAAGCTTCTCTTTAGTGGGTCAGATCAGGTCCCCAAGGCCAAGTGGTAATTTCACACCATCTTGTCTTCCAATTCACCATAAACCTGGTTTTCCTCCTACTATGCATTGCTTGTTATATTCCCAGTGCCAACAAAGGGGCTAAACTTACAGTAGGCAATAAATAAATTGAATAAATAATTAATTTTTTTTATAATTCCATTTTCCTATTATCTCTATAAAACAATATTTATTTGAAATGTCTTGATTATTTTGACATATTTTAATATTATTTTTCATGGGTGATTCTGAATGATTTTTTAAATGAAAATGGCTTTATTATTTATTTTATTGGTGAAAGCAAGAGAAATTCATTGCACAAAATAAATCCAACTATGAAGGTCTATATAAAATTTCTTGCAATCCCTTACAGTGAAAATTTCTGTAATGGCTTGTTTAAAATCCTTTCAGAGTTCGTTGTGTATTCTCTTTCTCATAAAGATTATACATTACATGTTGTATAATATGCCTTTTCATTTATTTTTATATAGTAGATATAATATATACTTTCAGATTTTTAAAATGCCTAATATTTTATTATATATATGAACTATGAATAATAAATCAATTCCTATGGTGAATAATTTGTCTCTACTTATTTTTCCTTAAAATCTCACTGTGAAAGATACATATCATACTGTATAGAAGTTGGAGTTTGTTACTTATTATACCCTTTCAAGAATCTCATCAATGTAAGACCCTTGTGTAAAATGTTATCACATTGTATCTATTTACTCTTCCCTTTTAAGTATGTTTAAAAATTTTAAAATAATACATACAATTTATCATTAAAATGTCAAATTTGAGCATTTTTTCACATGCTTGTTGACCACGTGTGTCTTGTTATGAAAAGTGTCTGTTCATGTTCTTTTGCCCACTTTTTAACGGAGTTATTTTTTGCTTGCTAATTTGTTTAAATTTCTTGTAGATTCTGGATATTAGACCTCTGTCCAATGGACAGTTTGCAAATACTTTTTCAATTCTGTAGGTTTTCTGTTTACTCTGTTGATAGTTTCTATTGCTGTGCAGTAGCTCTTTAGTTTAATTAAATCCCATTTATCAATTTTTGCTTACGTTGCAGTTGCTTTTGGTATCTTTGTCATAAAATCTTTGCCCATTCCTCTGTGCAGAATAGTATTGCCTAGGTTTTCTTCCAGGGTTTTAAAAGTTTGGGTTTTACATTTAAGTCTTTAATCCAGCTTGGGTGGATTTTGTATATAGTATAAGGAGGGGTTCCAGTTTTAATCTTCTACATATGGCTAGCCAGTTATCTCAGCAACATTTATTGAAAGGGAGTCTTTTCCACGTTGCTTGATTTTGTCAACTTTGTCTAAGCTCAGATGATTGCACGTGTATGGCATTATTTCTGGGCCTTCTATTCTGTTCTATTGATCTACGTATGTTTTTGTACCAATACCATGCTGCTTTGGTTACTGTTGTCTTGTACAATAGTTTGAAGTTGAGTTTCTTTTTGGTTAGGGTTGCTTTGGCTATTTGGCTATAGGTTGCTTTGATTGCATATGAATTTTAGAGTAGTTTTTATAGTCCTTTGAATAATGTCATTGGTAGTTTGCTAGGAATAGCATTAAATCTGTAAATTGCTTTGGGTAGTATAGCCATTTTCACAATAATGATTCTTCCTATTCATGAGAATGGAATGTTTTCCCATTCATTAGTGTCATCTCCAGTTTCTTTGAGCGGTGCTTGGAATTCTCATTGTAGAGATATTTCACCTCCTTGGTCAGCTGTATTCCTAGGTATTTTATTCTTTTGGTGGCTATTGTGAATGAGATTGCATTCTTGACTTGGCTTTTAGCCAGGATGTTCTTGGTGTATAGAAATGCTACTGATTTTTGTACATTAATTTTGCATGCTGAAACTTTGCTGAATTTGTTTATCAGATCAAGAAGATTTGGGGCAGAGACCATGGGATTTTATAGTTATAGAATCATACTATCTGCAAAGAGAGATAGTTTGACTTCTCTTCCTATTTGGATGTTTTTATCTTCTTTCTCCTTTCTGATTGCTCTGACTAGAACTTTTAGTACTATGTTGAATGGAAGTTGTGAGAAAGGGCGTCCTTGTCTTGTTCTGGTTTTCAAGAGGAATGCATCCAGCTTTTGTCCATTCAGTATGATATTGGCCATGTATTTTTCATAGCTGCTCCTTCTTATTTTGAATTATGCTCTTTCACTGATAACTACAGAAATGCTGCTCAAAATCCCAATGAGATACCATCTCACACCAGTAAAAATTGCTATTACTAAAAAGTCAAAAATAACATGCTAGCAAGGTTGTAGAGAAAAGGAAACTCCTACACACATTGATGGGAATGTAAATTAGTTCAACTATTGTAGAAAGTAGTTTGATGAGTTCTCAAAGAACTTAAAATGGTATTATCATTTGACCCAGCAATCCCATTATTGGGAACATACCCAAAGGAATATAAATTGTTCTACCAGAAAGACACATGCAGGCATATGTCCACTGCAGAACTATTCACAATAGCAAAGACATGCAATGAACCTAAATGTCCATCAATGGTAAATTGGATAAAGAATATGTGGTATATATATTCACTGTGGAACACTATGTAGCCATAAAATATCATGTCCTTTGCAGCAACATTATGGAGCTGGAGGCCATTATTCTAAGCAAACAAAAACAGGAACAGAAATTCAAATACTGCTTGTTCTCACTTGTAAGTGAGAGCTAAATGTTGAGTACACATGGACACAAATAAGGCAACAACAGACACCAGGGACTACTTGAGAGTGAAGGTTGGGAGAAGAGTAAGGATCAAAAAATTACCTGTTGAGTACTATGCTTATTACCCAGGTGATGAAATAATCTGTTTACCAAACCCCTGTGACATACAATTTACCTGCATATAAAACCTGCACATGTACTCCTAGACCTAAAATAAAAGCTGAATAAAATGTCAAATTTAGCATACATGCTTATCCTTTTTTAGATGTTAAAGAATTTTTTTAATTTTTTAAATAATAATAAGAGTAGTGTTACCCTCATTAAAATAAAAATGTCAGGAATAGGGTAGAATAAGATGCTTGTACAGAGCCCTCTAGTTATCATCCTCCACCCCCACCCCTACACAAACACCAAATTGAATTATCCACACCAGAAATCACCATCATATGTACCAAAATTTAAGTGAGTAATCACAGTACCTGGTTTTAACATCATAGCAAGGACAGAGGCATTGAAGAGGCATATTTCCTCTATCCCCTGGCAGCAGCCACATGGCACAGAAAGAGAATCTGTGTGTGTGGGAGAGGGAGAGTGAAGGGATAGTGGGATTTACTTTGGAACTCAGTGCTGCACAGTAACAGTGAGAGGTGAAGCCTGCTGGACTTACTGGGTCGAGTGGGGACTTTGAGAACCTTTCTATCTTACAAGAGGATTGTAAAATGCACCAATCAGCACTCTGTAAAATGCACCAATCAGCGCTCTCTAAAATGCACCAATCAGCAGGAGTCTAAAAGTAGCCAACTGTGGGGAGGATTGAAAAAAGGGCACTCTGATAGGACAGAAATGGAACATGGGAGGGGAAAAACAAGGGAATAAAAGCTGGCCACCCCAGTCTGTAGCAGTAACCCACTCAGGTCCCCTTCTATGCTGTGGAGGCTTTGTTCTTTCACTTTTCGTAATAAACCTTGCTACCACTCACTCTTTGGGTCTGTGCCATCTCTAAGAGCTGTAACATTCAGTGCGAATGTCTGCGGCTTCATTTTTGAAGTCGGTGAGACCACGAATCCACCAGGAAGAAGCAACTCCAGACACAACAGCAGAAAACAGCACAAGGGAGAATTCAGCCAAAGCTCATAGAGGGAGCATTTACACTAGCTATCCATCCCAATAGTCAGAACGTGAGTTTGAGCTAGCTCCAGCACCAAAATATAAAGTGTTCTAGGGTTCTAAATAAATTTCAAAGGCAGTTTTTCAAGATATTTACATAATTTGTCTTCCAATGGCTGTAGAATACCCACTCTTCTTCTCAGCACATGGGTCAATCACAAGGACAGACCATATATAGCCAAAAAACAAGTATTAAAACATTCAAAAAACTTGAAATCACATCAAGTGTCCTCTCTGACCACAATGCAATAAAACTGAAAATCAACAACAAGAGAAACTGAAAAGTAAAATTAGAAATACTACGTACCAAAACCTATGAAAAACAGCAAAAGCAGTACTAAGAGAAAAGTTTTCAGGAAAAAATGCCTACATCACAAAAGTAGAAAAGCTTCATATAAACAACCTAATGACACCTCTTAAAGAACTAGAAAAACAAGAGCACATAAAATCCAAGATTAGTAGAAGAAAAGAAATAATGAAGATCAGAAGAGAAGCAAATACGTTTGAAACGAAAACAATACAAAGAGCAACAAAATGAAAAAGTTGCTTTTTGAAAAGATAAAATAGAGAAAATCTTCCGAAAGAGTAGCTAAGAACAAACAAGAGAACAACAAAATAAATAAGTTTAGAGATGAAAAAGAAGGTATTACAATTGATACTGCAGACATTCAAAGGATTATTACAGACTACTATAAGTAAATATATGCCAGTAAATTTAAAAACCTAGAAGAAATGAATAAATTCTTTTTTTTTTTTGAGACGGAGTCTGTCTCTGACGCCCAGGCTGGAGTGCAGTGGTGCGATCTCGCTCACTGCAAGCTCCGCCTCCTGGGTTCATGCCATTCTCCTGCCTCAGCCTCCCTAGTAGCTGGGACTACAGGCACCCGCCACTACGCCCGGCTAATTTTTGTATTTTCAGTAGAGACAGGGTTTCACCATGTTAGCCAGGATGGTCTCGATCTCCTGACCTTGTGATCCGCCCGCCTTGGCCTCCCAAAGTGCTGGGATTACAGGCTTGAGCCACCGCACCCAGCCAAATTCTTACACAGGTACAACTTGCTAAGATTAAACTATGAAGAAATCCAAAATCTGATTAGACCAATAACAAGTAATGAGGTCAAAGCTATAATACAAATTATCCTATTAGAGAAAAGCCTGGAACCTGTTGGTTTCAGTGCTGAATTTTGCCAAATACCAATTCTACTCAACTATTCTGAAAAAGAGGAGGAGGAAATACTTCCAGACTCATTCTATGAGGCCAGTATTACCCTGGTACCAAAACCAGACAAAGACACATCAAAAAAGAACACTATAGGCTAATATCTCTGATGAACACTGATGCAAAAATTCTCAATGAAATATTACCAAACCAAATTTAACAACACATTAAACATATCATTTATCATGACCAAATGAGATTTATCTCAGGGATACAAAGTTGATTCAACATAAACAAATCAATCAATGTGACACATCGTCGCAACAGAATGAAGGACAAAAACCATATGATCATTTCAATTAATGCTGAAAAAGCATTTGATAAAATTTAACATTCCTTTATTATAAAAACTCTTTAAAATCGGGGTAAAGAAAGAACATACCTCAACACAAGAAAAGCCATATATAAGAGACCCACATTTAGTATTGTATGGAATCAGGAAACTGAAAGCCTTTTCTCTAAGATCTGGAACAAGACAAGGATGCCCACCTTCATCACTGATATTCAACATAGTACTGGAGGTTGTAGCTAGTGCAAACAGAAAAGATAAAGATATAAAGGCCATCCAAATTGGAAAGCAAGAAGTCAAATTATCCCTATTTGCAGATGATATGATCTAAATGTGAAAAACCTAAATATTTCTCCAAAAAACTATTAGAACTAATAAATTTAGTAAAGTTGCTGGGTACTAAATCAACATAAAAATTCAGTAGCCTTTTAATATGCCAACAGTGAACAACCTGAAAAAGAAATCAAGAATGCAATCCTATTTACAACTACAAATAAAATTAAATAACTCAGAATAACCAACGAAGTAAAAGATCTTGTATTAGTCCATTTTCACACTGCTGATAAAGACATACCCAAGACTGGGCAATTCACAAAAGAAAGAGGTTTGTTGGACTTACAGGTCCACGTGGCTGGGGAGGCCTCACAATCACGCGGGAAGGTGAAAGTCACTTCTTACATGGTGGTGGCAAGACAGAAAATGAGAACCAAGCAAAATGGTTGTCCCCTTATCAAACTATCTCATGGTAGTGAGACTTATACACTACCACGAGAACAGTGTGGAGGAAACTGTTCAATTATCTCCCCATGATTCAATTGTCTCCCACTGGATCCCTCACACAACACATGGGAATTATGGGAGTACAATTCAAGATGAGATCTGAGTGGGGACACAGAGTCAAACCACATCAAATCTCTACAATGGAAACTGTACAACACTATTAAAGAAATCGAAAGGGACATCAAAGAATGGAAAAATATTCCATGTTCAGGGGTTGAAAGAATCAATATTGTTAAAATGCCCATACTACCCAAAGGAATCTATAGATTTAATGCAATCCCTATCAAAATACCAATGACATTCTTCAAAAAGTAGAAAAAATAGTCCCATAATGTATACGGAAACACAAACAATCAGAATAAACAAAGCCATCTGAGTAAAAAGAACAAAACTGGAGGAAGGACATTACCTAATTTCAAATTATACTACAGAGCTACAGTAACCAAACCAACATGGTACTGACATAAAAACAGAAACATAGACCAATGAAACAGAATAGAGAAACAAAAAATTAATCTGTACATCGATAAACCATCAACTCATTTTTGACAAAGGGCCAAGAACATAAATTGGGGAGAGGACATTCTCTTTAATAAATGGTGCTGGAAAAAATTGATATCCATATGCAGAAGAATGAAACTAGACCCCTATCTCTTACCATATACAGAAATCAAAATGAATTAAAAACTTAAATCTAAGGAATGAATCTACTAAAAGAAAACTTTGAGGAAACTCTCCAGGACTTTGGCGTGGGCAAGCATTTCTTGAATGATAATCCAAAAGTACAGGCAAAGAAAGCAAACATGGACAAATGGGTTCACATAAAGTTAAAAAGTTTCTGCACAGCAGACTAAACCATCAACAAAGTGAAAAGACCACACAGAATCCAAGGAAATACTTGCAAACTATGCATCTGACAAGGGAATAATAACCATAATATATAAGGAGCTCAAACAACTCAATAGGAAAAAAAAATTGTAATCTGATTAAAAATGCACAAAATATTTGAATAGACATTTCTCAAAAGAAGACATACAAATGGCAAACAAGCATATGAAAAGTGCTCAATATTATTGATCATCAGAGAAATGCAAATCAAAGCTACAATGAGATTTCATCTCACCCCAGTTAAAATATCTTTTATTCAAAAGACAGACAATAATGAACATTGGTGAGGATGTGGAGAAAAGGGAACTCTTGTACACTGTTGGTGAGAATGTAAATTAATATGGTCATTATGAAGAACAGTATAGAGGTTCCTCGGAAATCTAAAAATGGAACTACCATATGATACAGCAGTCCCACTGCTAGTTCTACACCAAAAAGAAAGGAAATTAGTATATTAAAGAAATACCTAATGCTAAATGACGAGTTAATAGGTGCAGGAAATCAACATGGCACATGGACACATATGTAACAAACCTGCACATTGTGCACATGTACCCTAAAACCTAAAGTATAATTAAAAAAAACAATTAAAAAAAAGAAATATCTGCATTTCCTTGTGTATTGCAGCACCAGTCATAATAGCCAAGATTTGGTAGGAATGTAAGTGTCCATTATCAGACAAATAGATACAGAAAATTAGAGTACTGTTCAGCCATAAAAATGTATTAGATTCTGCCTTTTGCAACAACATGGATGGAACTGGAGGTCATGTTAAGTGAAATAAGCCAGGCACAGAAAGACAAATTTCACTTGTTCTTTATGTTTTGTGGGAGGTAAAATTTAAAATAACTGGACTCGTGGAGATAGAGAGTAGGATGGTTATCAGAGACTGGGAAGTGTAGTGTGTATTGGGGACGTGGGGATGGTTAATGGGTACAAAAATATAGGTTGATGGAATGAGTAAGATCTAGTAATTGAAAGCACAACAAGGTTACTACAGTCAACAATAATTTATAGTACATTTCAACATAACTAAAATAGTATAACTGGAAGGTTCATAAAACAAAGAAATATATATGTTTGAGGAGATGGATACTCCATTTTCCCAATATGATTATTATGCATTATATGCCTGTATCAAAATATATCATGTACCCCATAAATATATACACCGACTATGTACCCACACAATTTAAAAATTTAATGAAAATAAAAATGTCGATATCATTGAAATAATATTATATATGTGTGTGTGTGTATATATACACATGCATACACATACCATACACACACACACATATATAGATAGTATAATTAGAAAAAGAATATTATAGCTTGATCATCTCTTGACATGGATGCATATAAGTCTACCTAATTCTTTTTAGTGACTTCATAGTACTTCATTCCATACATCTACCATAACTCATATTCGAATAATTGACTTTGAAAATGCTTAGTTTATATTCTATTAAGTACCATAATAAAATATCCTGATGTATATATCTTTATTCTTTTGAGTGAATGTAACTATATCATACAGGTTTAGCAATACAATTGCTATATCAAAGAGATCATGTTTTTTCAATTCCGATGGCTATTGAAGAAATGTCTAAAAAAATTTATGCAGTTGCCAAAAACAAATGAGAGTGCCTATTTCTTAATATCTGAAAACTGGAAAATGATGAAAAATTTTTATATTATTTTTAATGACTAATTAAAATCTTTTAATGACCTCATAGTATTTCATTTCATACATCTACCATAACTCATATTCTAATAATTGACTTTGAAAATGTTTAGTTTATACTCTATTAAATACCATAATAAAATATTCTGATGTATATGTCTTTATTCTTTTGAGTGAATGTAACTATATCATACAGTTTTATTAATACAATTGTTATATCAAAGAGATCATGTTTTTTCAATTCTGGTGATTATTGCAAAAATGTCTAAAAAATTTACACACTTGCCAAAAACATATGAGAGTGTCTATTTCTCAGTATCTGAAAACCGAAAAATGATGAAAATTTTTATAGTTGTCAAATAGATAGGTGGCAAATCATATCTCCTTCTGACTTTGTTTAACATTTCTGAATATAAGACTACTATACTGTATTTTATATTTCTCATTCCCTAGCTTTTTAAAAACATTTTTCCTACAAATTATATGTGCCAGTATTTATTTGTTTATTTATGAGACAGAGTCTCACTCTATCACCCAGTCTAGAGTGCAGTGGCATGATCATGGCTCACTGCAGCCTTGAACTCCTGGGCTCAAGCGATCCTCCCACCTCAGCCTCCCAAGTAGCTATGACTACAGACATGTGCCACCATATCCAGCTAATTTTTATTTATTTATTTTTAGAGACTCTCACTTTGTTACCCAGGTTGGTCCTGGATTCCTGGCCTCAAGCAATCCTTCCATCTCGATCTAAATGGTCAGGCATGAGCCACTGTGCTGGGCTATATATACCAATATTTATATTGTTCAATTTTTTAAGTTCTTGAATCAAATAATGTCATTACAAATTTATTTATATTATTTATTTTCTCTTTTTCTGTATAATTCAAACATGTTGATACACATCATGGGAGTTAATTAGTTTCCCTGTGCCACTGTGGCCCAGTGTTGAATATATTACATTTCCTTTAATCCATCCCCGTTTTACATTTGAGTTCCTACTTTCCTGCTGTTTGAAATAATGCTATTAACATTCTTCTATCTCCTAGTGCAAGTATATAGTTATCTTATCAAAGGAACATAATTTTTGACATGTGTAGGTAATTCTAAATTATTATTATTTTTATTATTATTATTTTGAGACAGAGTCTCACTCTGTCGCCCAGGCTGGAGTGCAGTGGCACAATCTCGGCTCACTGCTACCTCTGCCTCCTGGGTTCAAGCGATTCTCCTGCCTCAGGCTCCTGAGTAGCTGGGACTACAGGCACCCGCCACCAGGCCCGGCTAATTTTTTGTATTTTCAGTAGAGACAGGGTTTCATGGTGTTAGCCAGGATGATCTCAGTCTCCTGATCTCGTGATTCGCCTGCCTGGGCCTCCCAAAGTGCTGGGATTACAGACGTGAGCCACCACATCCCGCCCCCAAATTAATATCCTTGTTATAAGAAATTGTCATGATATTTTCTGACTTTCCAATTTTTATCAATTAAGTTGTTAAACTGGTTTCTTACTGTGGTTTCATTTGTTTTTCTATGATTTCTAATAAGGTTGACCATTTGTCTTTATTTGTATTGGCTACTCATATTATTGATTCTAGGCAATGTCTTTTTCTCGTATTTGGTCAATTTGGTTTTTTTTTTAACTGATTTTTTAAAGTGGTACCTGTTTTATATTTGCCTTTTTTTGGTTATATGTGACAAGTTTAATCTTCCGTTTAGAAAATTATGTTTTCACTTTTAAAATTTATAGTTTTAAAAAATGCATTTTAGTATGATCTATTTTATTCGTGTTTTTATTTTTGTAGATGTTTCTGTTGACATCTTCTTCTAGAAATCATTTTCTACCTCAAAATAAAAACTTTTTTATTTTAAATGATTTATAACATTAATTATCAAAAAGAAGTGCTTTTCTCGGCCAGGCACGGTGGCTCACCCTTGTAATCCCAGCACTTTGGGAGGCCGAGGCGGGCGGATCACGAGGTAAGGACATCAAGACCACGGTGAAACCCCGTCTCTACTAAAAATACAAAAAATTAGCCGGGCGTGGTGGCGGGCGCCTGCAGTCCCAGCTACTCGGAGAGGCTGAGGCAGGAGAATGGCGTGAACCCAGGAGGCGGAGCTTGCAGTGAGCCGAGATTGCGTCACTGCACTCCAGCCTGGGCGACAGAGTGAGACTCCGCCTCAAAAAAAAAAAAAAAAAGTGCTTTTCTCATGGAGTGTGTGTGTACTAGAAATCCTTTGTCATTGTTCCACATGACTTAGTAATTGCCCCAGTACCATTATTGAATAGATCTTCTTTTCCCATTGATCTTGCTGCTGTTATATATTGAATCTTCATATGTTTGTGTGCCCTTGCCAATACATTTTTATTCAATTTCCCTCTTTTGGTCTTTCTATTTGCTATCCCTTCCCAATACCAACCTTGGAATATCTATTGTATAACATTCGCTACTGATAATCCTGTGCCATTATCATTTTATCATTATTAATTTAGTTTCATTATAATTTTTATATCAGTTAGGGCCACCCAGTCTTAACATTTTGCTTCAAAAATATTTTGGCCCTTTCATGGACTCTAATACTTCTACAATTACTTTAGAATTAGTGTGTCAAGGACCATAAAAATTATTTTGGAATTTTCCTTAGAATTTAATTGAAAGCATTAAATTATACACTAATTAAGAAAAAGCAATATCTGTACTAATGAATAATATCTCACATGAACATGAACATATACCTTCATTCCTTTTAGTTCTTCTGCAGTTTTACTCAGAAACATATCACATCCTATTTGTTACAAAATTTTTTTAAATTTCTTTTTTTATATTTTCTGTAATTAAGAAATAATATAGAAATTGTTTTTAATTTCTAAATCAAAGGATTTACTTATATTTAATTTTCATATTTAAGTTACTATATCAGAAATCAATTTAAATTATTTAATGTATTTTAAATTAATTTATTTATTTTTAAAATTATATTAAGAAAATTAAATTCATTTTATTTAAATTAAATTTGTGCTGACAGAATATTATCTGCATAATAACAATCTTTTTAATGTGTTGATATTTTTATGACGTAGAATATGATGAATTATCATTAGTATTGTCTCTGAGCTTGAAGAGAATGCATATTCTTCAATTGTTAGGTGGAAGGATCTACAGATGTTCATTATTTTAAGTGTGATTATATGTAGTTTAAATCTTCTCTATCTTTATGAATGGTGTTAACTATTTAATATATCATCACTAGAATGTTAAATTATCCAAATACATTGTTAATTTTGTCCATTTTTTCTTATAATTCTAATCAAATTTATTGATTTTCTTGGTTTTTGAAACTATATGATTAGACACATATAAGTTCTGAATTGTTACATATTCTTCATGTATTTAAATTCATCATTATCAACTACCCTGATTTCCTAGCATTAGGTTACTCTTTGCCTTGTGTATATATATTTTGACACCATTTATTTTTAATCTTTTAGTTTTCCAACTTTTTGGGTGAATCTTGAATAAAATGCACACTGTGATACTTTAAAAAATTTCTGTAAGATAGCATTTATTCATAACTAGAGGGATTGTTTTCATATCAATAATGAAATTATAATTTTCATTATTTTGACAGATATAATTTTATTATTTTGAGCCTATGACTTTATTCATTCTATTTATCTTACTTTTTCTGTATTTACTTCTTTGCATCTTCCTCCATTTTGGATTTATTGAAGAATCTATATTAATATCTAATATACACAAAAATGTACATTATGTATGATACACATACAATAAGATGCATAAAATTTTAATAGGATAGTTTAATTAATGTTGATGTATGCACCTGTGTTATTACCACTCTTTTTGAAATATTTGAAAACATTAGAATTATCTCAGCATATTCCCTCATGCTTAATGCTGTTAATCCCTGCAATGCTTTCACTTTCTGACATCTATGGATTAGGTTATTATATATCACCATAAGCTACATTTTCCTGTTCTATCTTCATATAAATGGTATCACATAGTTTATATTATTGTGTATCTAACCTAATTTACTCAATATAACAGTGAAATTGAGTTACTTTAATCAGAACTATGCTAGTGGATGTAAAAAGGCACATTATCGTGACTTCAATTTGCATTTTTTAATAATAATATTGAGTTTATTGGTTGTCTTTTTCTTGAAGTGTTTGTTCACACTATTTCTTATTTATATTGGATGGTTGAGTTGTAAAAGTCACAAATATATTTTAGATATATGCTCTTTCCCTGATATATTTGTCATAAATATTTCCCCCAGTGTATGACTTGTCTTTTTATTTTCTTAGTGGTATCTTTCAAAGAGCAGTTTTTAGTTTTGATAAAGTTGAATTTATTACTTGTTTCTTTTATGATTCATGCTTTCTATATTATAGAAAAAATTGCCTTTGCCAAGGACATTATAATTTTTTTCTCCCATAGATACGCCATTGTTTTGTTACAGAGCGATCAATGGGCTTTATGCCTGGAGTGCATAGAGAAGGCCAATTATCATAGCACCAGCGTTTGAAAAAATAAAAGCTTTACTGTGAGTCTACTGGCAAGGAGACAAAAGGAAAAGCTCAAATCTTCCTCCCTGAGCTGGGGTTTGGGCTGGGTTTTATAAGCATAAGGTAATGAGGTGTGATCTGATTGGATCTTACAATGAAGTGAGGCCAGGAGACATGATCTGACTGGATCCTGAATCCAGCCCTGTAGTGTCCACTTCTTAATTCAGTCCCTGCTCCTGGAACCAAACACTTAGGTTCCCCCTGTGTTTGCAGAGTTGGTTCATCTGGACATGCTCAGGTTAAGTGATCTTTAACCCGTTAGTCCACCGCAACTGAAAAACAACTCACAAGTGCCGGGCATGGTGGCTCACGCCTGTAATCCTAGCACTTTGGGAGGCCGAGGCAGGTGGATTGCCTGAGCTCAGGAGTTTGAGACCAGCCTGGGCAACACTGTGGAACCCCGTCTCTACTAAAATACAAAAAATTACCTGGGTGAGGTGGCGGGTGCCTGTAGTCCTATCTACTCGTGAGGCTGAGGCAGGAGAATCACTTGAACCCGGGAGGCGGAGCTTGCAGTGAGCCGAGATCCTGCCACTGCATTCCAGCCTAGGCGACAGAGCGAGACGCTGTATCCAAAAGAAAAAAAAAAAAAACTCACAGCTTTCTTACATGAAAGTTGAACCAGATTCATCCGGTGCAGTTATAGTTTCAAAATAATTTGTTAAAATGACACGATATATGAGATACTATTTCTATCCTATTGATCTGTATGTCTATCTTTTGTGTTTGTTTGTTTTTGTTTTTGAGATGGAGCCTGGCTTTGTCGTCCAGGCTGGAGTGCAGTGGTGTGATCTTGGCTCACTGCAAGCTCCGCCTCCCGGGTTCATGCAGTTCTCCTGCCTGAGCCTCCAGAATAGCTGGAACTACAGGCTCCCACCACGCCGGGCTAATTTTTTGTATTTTTAGTAGAGATGGGGTTTCACCGTGTTAGCCAGGATGGTCTCGATCTCCTGACCTCGTGATCTGCCCACCTCAGCCTCCCAAAGTGCTGGGATTACAGGCGTGAGCCACCGCGCCTGGCCGTATATGTCTACCTTTTTTGCCATTTATGCACTGTCTTAATGAGTGCAACTTTATGATAAGTCTTGAAATCAGGTACTATGAGTCCTCTAATAATTTTTATAAAGGCTATTCATGGGCTTTGCACTTTTAATATAGTTTAGATAAATTTTATAATCAGAAATAGTACACACTAGAAGACAATATATTGATATTGTCTAAACAATGAAAGGAAGAGGGAGGAAAACGTTGACTCGGAATTCAGTATCTGGTGAAAATATCTTCAAAAACATTGGTGTAAAAATACAATTTCACGTAATTGAAAGCTGAAATAATTTGTTAATAACACACCTAAATTACCAGCAAAGTGAAAGGGAATTTGAGTGTCTGAACATAAATTATTCCAGAAGGAAACTTGGATCTATGGAAATAATAGAGAGCACCATTACTTCCCTTTATGTGTCATTTTTCTCTGACTTCTTGTATGACTTTTTTCATTGGCTTTAGTTTTTAACAGTTTGACTATAATGTGCTTACAATGTGTGGTTTTATTTCCATTTTTTCTCTACATGGTTTTCTTAGTATGATTCAGCAGGTCACATATTTTTCTTGATAAATTTTTCTCTCTAATGTCAAATTGTATGGTTTCTATGACTTTATTTTAAATTCACGAATCCTTTCTTCTACCGTCTCTACTCTGCGATTATGTCCTTTCAGGGACGTTTTTATTTCAATTATTGTTATCTTCAATTCTAGAATTTTCATTTAGTTTTATAAGTTTTTATTTCTCTGATTGTCTCATTAAGACTATATATTTTATTAAATATATTTATAATAAGGGTTTTAAAGTTCCTTTTTGCTAGTTCTACATACATATACTTCTTCAATTCATGCCTGAAATATATACAGGATGGAATTATGCGGATGGAACTTTTTGCTAGATGAATATATTAAAATAGGCCTGAATTTAAGAACTACTTTTACTCTTCACTGGTATATAGTCTGAAACTCATGATTCCTGTGGAGAAGGTATAGGTCACTTGGGAGCCAGTCTTGAGATATATTAAATCATGCCTAAGGAGGCCAGTAGGAGATGGAAGATAATTTCAGAAGTAAGGGGTTAGGAAAGTACTTTTTGAAGTTCAGCAGACGAAAGAATTTTGAACGACTCTCCAGGGTGATAAATTTGTCCATGTCAAGAAAGCTGATGGTGAGGGATTCTAAAGTAAAAAGATAATGTTTCAGCTACCTGAGAATGTGCCCATCAGAAGAAAAATTAACATTGCTGATTGCTAGAAGAAATCAATGACAGATTAGTGAAAGTCAAGTAAAAGCTTTTCTTCATGCCTTCTTTTCTTTTCTTCCAATTTAACCCTGGAGGAGTTCAAAGTGATATAATAATTGAGAAGCATAAAAATGTTAGACAATGATGCCGAGAATACCTCAATCAGGCCTACTTTTTTCACCAAATTCTCTTCATTTTAGGAGATTTGGGCTGGGTGAGATGCAGTGGTAGAGATAGGGCAGTGAGAGAAAAAGATATGATTATTTCTTTACAAATCTATACATTTGTAAAGAAATTAATAATTCATACGTTTCTTCACAGATCTCTAATTTCTAAGTTTTTGTATTTTGTTTTGTTTTATTTTGCTTTTTAAAAATCTTAAATGAGACAGTTATTTTCTTAGTTGAGACTGTTTTGTGTCTAAAATAATACATATTTTAAATTATTACTTTCAAATAAAAACAATTTATGAGGTCTTGTAGAGATCAGTCAGGAGCAAGACAGGAACTAACCACATAAAGTGAGTATGAACAGGATGGGACTATATGTGAATAAAATTGTTTTACAATTGTCCCTTACAAGTACATATTGTTGAACTTCATTGGTGTGTTTTGCTCAAGATAAAATTTGCTTTGCCAGGTAGTGATAACAGCCTAGGACTGTTTTAAATTAAACTGTTGGGCTTTATTGTTTCATTTACTTATAAGGATTGATATATATTTATGATTCCTGGGGAAAGTCTTTTTGTTTTCTCCTGCCTAGAGCCAAGATAGGAGTCTCTATGCTCCCCCCTTTTTAAAAAATGACATCTTTTAAAGTTTAGTAACAAGAAATTCTGGCCTTATATGGGGCTTGAAAGACTGATTCCCCATCTTGCCTGGGCCCAAGACTTTGCCTTCTGTCCCTTTAAACAGAAGGGCTAATGCACTAGAGATAAGACGTCCCCTTCATTGTAGCTGTCTACCTTGAAACTAGCTTGTCTTTGAATTCCTGCACGTATTTTGATGTGGTCTCTTAGAATTGCTTTTTAATTTTGTTGCAAACTGAATCATGGTTGGGAGGGAAGAAGAGAGGTTTTTTTTTTTTAATGTTATTTAGTCTTTTGGTGTATTTTGTGGTTAAATTAATTTTCAGTATACCTTGTTGGTCATATTTCTGATAATTGAAGCACTTTCATCTCTTTGAGGATAATTATCATATTTTTAAAATTCTTGATCAGTATCTTCTACTATAGTTTGTTTGGATTTTTTTTCTTTCTCTCTTTCTAAGTTCCTTAGATATCTGGTTGTTTGTGCCTCTCAGCTTACTTTCTTTTTGTTTTATTTTATTTTATTTTATTATTATTATACTTGAAGTTCTAGGGTACATGTGCACAACGTGCAGGTTTGTTACATATGTATACATGTGCCATGTTGGTTTGCTGCACCCATTAACTCATCATTTACATTAGGTATTTCTCCTAATGCTATCCCTCCCCCATCCCCCCACCCCATGACAAGCTCCAGTGTGTGATGTTACTCGTCCTGTGTAAAGTGTTCTCATTGTTCAACTCCCACCTATGAGTAAGAACATGCGGTGTTTGGTTTTCTGTCCTTGAGATAGTTTGCTGAGAATGATGGTATCCAGCTTCATCCATGTGGCTATAAAGGACATAACTCAACCTTTTTTATGCCTGTATAGTATTCCATAGTGTATATGTGACACATTTTCTTAATCCAGTCTATCACTGATGGCCATTTGGGTTGGTTTCAAGTTGTTGCTATTGTGAATAGTGCCGCAGTAAACATACGTGTGTGCATGTGTCTTTATAGTAGCATGATTTATAATCCTTTGGGTATACACTCAGTAATGATGGGATCACTGGATCAAATGGCATTTCTAGATATAGATCCTTGAGGAATTTCCACACTGTCTTCCACAATGGTTGAATTAGTTTACACTCCCACCAACAGTGTGAAAGCATTCCTATTTCTCCACATCCTCTCCAGCACATGTTGTTTCCTGACTTTTTAATGATCGCCATTCTAACTGGTGTGAGCTGGTATCTCATTGTGGTTTTGATTTGCATTTCTCTGATGACCGGGGATGATGAGCATTTTCTCATGTGTCTGTTGGCAGCATAGTCTTCTTTTGAAAAGTGTCTGTTAATATCCTTTGCCCACTTTTTGATGGAGTTGTTTGATTTTTTCTTGTAAATTTATTTAAGTTATTTGTAGATTCTAGATATTAGCCATTTGTCAGATGGGTACATCGCAAAAATTTTCTCCAATTCTGTAGGCTTCCTGTTCACTCTGATAGTAGTTTCTTTTGCTGTGCAGAAGCTCTTTAGTTTAATTAGATCCCATTTGTCAATTTTGGCTTTTGTTGCCATTGCTTTTGGTGTTTTAGTCAGGAAGTCTTTGCCCGTGCCTATGTCCTGAATGGTATTGCCTAGATTTTCTTCTAGGGTTTTTATAATTTTAGGTCTAACATGGAAGTCTTTAATCCACCTTGAATTACTTTTTGTATAAGGTGTAAGGAAGGGATCCAGTTTTGGCTTTCTACATATGGCTAGCCAGTTTTCCCAGCACCATTTATTAAATAGGGAATCCTTTCCCCATTTCTTGTTTTTGTCAGGTTTGTCAAAGACTAGATGGTTGTAGATTTGTGGTGTTATTTCTGAGGCCTCTGTTCTGTTCCATTGGTCTATATCTCTGTTTTGGTACCAGTACCATGCTGTTTTGGTTCTGTAGCCTTGTAGTATAGTTTGAAGTAAGGTAGCATGATGCCTCCAGCTTTGTTCTTTTGGCTTAGGATTGTCTCGGCAATGTGGGCTCTTTTTTGGTTTCATATGAACTTTAAAGTAGTTTTTTCTAGTTCTGTGAAGAAAGTCAATGGTAGCTTGATGGGGATGGCATTGAATCTATAAATTACCTTGGGCAGTATGGTCATTTCCACGGTATTGATTCTTGCTATCCATGAGCATGGAATGTTCTTCCATTTGTTTGTGTCCTCTTTCATTTTGTTGAGTAGTGGTTTGTAGTTCTCCTTGAAGAGGTCCTTCACATCCCTTGTAAGTTGGATTCCCAGGTATTTTATTCTCTTTGAAGCAATTGTGATTGGGAGTTCACTCAAGATTTGGCTCTCTGTTTGTCTGCTATTGGTGTATAAGAATGCTTGTGATTTTTGCACATTGATTTTGTACCCTGAGACTTTGCTAAAGTTGCCTATCAGCTTAAGGAGATTTTGGGCTTAGACGATGGGGTTTTCTAAATATACAATCATGTTATCTGCAAACAGGTACTATTTGAATTCCTCTTTTCCTAATTGAATACCCTTTATTTCTTTCTCTTGCCTGATTGCCCTGGCCAGAACTTCCAACACTATGTTGAATAGGAGTGGTAAGAGAGGGCATCCCTGTCTTTTCCAACTTTCAAAGGGAATGCTTCCAGTTCTTGCCCATTCAGTATGATACTGGTTGTGGGTTTGTCATAAATAACTCTTATTATTTTGAGATATGTTCCATCAGTACCTAGTTTATTGAGAGTTTTTAGCATGATGCGCTGTTGAATTTTATCTAAGGCCTTTTCTCCATCTTTTGAGAGAATCATGTGGTTTTTCTCTTTGGTTCTGTTTATGTGATGGATTACATTTATTGATTTGCCTATGTTGAACCAGCCTTGCGTCCCAGTGATGAAGCCAATTCGATCGTGATGGATGAGTTTTTTGATGTGCTGCTGGATTTTGTTTGCCAGTGTTTTATTGAGGATTTTTGCATCGATGTTCATCAGGGATCTTGTTCTAAAATTCTTTTTGTGTGTGTGTGTGTGTGTGTGTCTCTGCCAGGCTTTGGTATCGGGATGATGCTGGCCTCATAAAATGAGTTAGGGAGGATTCCCTCTTTTTCTATTGATTGGAATAGTTTCAGAAGGAATGGTATCAGCTCCTGTTTGTACCTCTGGTAGAATTCGGTTGTGAATCCATCTGGTCCTGGACTTTTTTTGGTTGGTAGGCTATTAATTATTGCCTCAATTTCAGAGCCTGTTGTCTATTCAGAGATTCAACTTCTCCCTGGTTTAGTCTTGGAAGGATGTATGTGTCCAGGAATTTATCCATTTCTTCTAGATTTTCTAGTTTATTTGCATAGAGGTGTTTATAGTATTCTCTGATGGTAGTTTGTATTTCTGTGGGATCGGTGGTGATATCCCCTTTTTCGTTTTTTTATTGCGTCTATTTGATTCTTCTCTCTTTTCTTCTTTATTAGTCTTGCAAGTGGTCTATCAACTTTGTTGATCTTTTCAAAAAACCAGCTCCTGGATTCACTGATTTTTTGAAGGGTTTTTTGTGTCTCTATTTCCTTCAGTTCTGCGCTGATCTTAGTTATTTCTTGCCTTCTGCTAGCTTTTGAATTTGTTTGCTGTTTCTTCTCTAGTTCTTTTAATTGTGATGTTAGAGTGTCAATTTTAGATCTTTCCTGCTTTCTCTTGTGGTCATTTAGTGCTATAAATTTCCCTCTACTCACTGCTTTAATTGTGCCCCAGAGATTCTGGTATGTTGTGTCCTTATTCTCATTGGTTTCAAAGAACGTATTTATTTCTGCCTTCCTTTTGTTATGTACCCAGTAGTCATTCAGGAGCAGGTTGTTCAGTTTCCATGTAGTTGAGTGGTTTTGAGTGAGTTTCTTAATCCTGAGTTCTTATTTGATCGCGCTTTGGTCTGAGAGACAGTTTGTTCTGATTTCTGTTCTTTTACATTTGCTGAAGAGTGCTTTACTTCCAACTATGTGGTCAATTTTAGAATAAGTGTGATATGGTGCTGAGAAGAATGTATATTCTGTTGATTTGGGGTGGACAGTTCTATAGATGTCTACTAGGTCTGCTTGGTGTAGAGCTGAGTTCAAGTCCTGGATATCTTTGTTAACCTTCTGACTCGTTGATCTGTCTAATGTTGACAGTGGGGTGTTAAAATCTCCCATTATTATTGTGTGGGAATCTAAGTCTCTTTGTAGGTCTCTAAGAACTTGCTTTATCAATCTGGGTGCTCCTGTATTGGGTGCATATATATTTAGGATAGTTCGCTTTTCTTGTTGAATTGACCCCTTTACCATTTTGCAATGGCTTTCTTTGTCTCTTTTGATGTTTGTTGTTTAAAGTCTGTTTTATCAGAGATTACGATTGCAACCTCTGCTTTTTTTTTTCTTTTTTTTTTTATTATACTTTAGGGTTTTAGGGTACATGTGCACAATGTGCAGGTTTGTTACATATGTATCCATGTGCCATGTTGATTTC
Organism: Hylobates moloch; assembly: GCF_009828535.3. Lineage (NCBI taxonomy): Eukaryota > Metazoa > Chordata > Mammalia > Primates > Hylobatidae > Hylobates > Hylobates moloch. The sequence continues at coordinate 57,163,895 of NW_026652279.1, read as the reverse complement.
CTGCACCCATTAACTCGTCATTTAGCATTAGGTGTATCTCCTAATGCTGTCCCTCCCCCCTACCCCCACCCCACAACAGTCCCC